>NW_026112675.1:0-74805 GCF_024323335.1 Lathyrus oleraceus | reverse complement strand
TTTTGGGATTTAGAGTGTTACACATAACCCTTAACATAAGAAGAAAGAAGCCAAAAGAAAATTTCAAAGGCCTCGTATTACACTTGCAATCCTCCTAACAATGAGAAATGTTGTTCCAAAATGAGTTATACCAATCTCACAAAAGAGCGTTGGTCGATCCTCCCAAAAAAACTTACTATAATTAACAACCACGACTCATAGTTGTTAGGATAACAAACATCATTGAATTCTCATTAATAGGATTTACTAACATAAATAAAATTTAAAGAAAAATAAATAAATATTCAGTAGTTCAAGCCGAAGAACAGCAAATGCAACCGATTTGACAACTAGTAATATCGACGATTGATGTCGATAGCATTTTTTTTTAAATCTCAAATGATCAGAATCAATGCTTTTGATACTGAAGTGGAAGAAACTCTACCTCATTCTCCAATGGAGTAGATGAAGGACAAGATTTTTTTTTATCTTATTTGTTTTAACGGTAGTTCACTCGATCTTAACAATCATCTGTGAGTTCACATCTCAATCTATCGTTAGTTTATTTTTGTTTTTATGCAAACTATCTATTATTTTTTAGACGGTTTATAATGTGAGGTTGCTAGATTAATTTTTCTATAATATTGAATATATTTGATGGCATAGAAAATAAATTTAACAGATGTATTTTATCGCTTGAATAAAATATAATCATGATTTTAAATTTTATTATTTTAACTGAATTTTGAACTCTTATTTTAAAATTATAATAATTACAATGTCAAATGTATTATTTTTTTCCAAAAGTTATATTTATATTAAATATAACAAGATAGTAAATAGAAAGAAAAAATTATATATAATTACAAAATGGGTCATCCTAACTAGTGCCATAAAGACACTCTTTATGAATTTCAAATAAAAAAGTATATATTTTTAAATTATTTATTTTAATCTCAAATATATTAAATATATACATTTTAAATATATATATAATATATATATATATATAATATATATATATATTATATATATATATATATATATTATATATATTATAAGTTTTGGGATTTAGAGTGTTACACACAACCCTTAACATAAGCAGAAAGAAGCCAAAAGAAAATTCAAAGGCCTCGTATTACACTTGCAATCCTCCTAACAATGAGAAATGTTGTTCCATAATGAGTTATACCAATCTCACAAAAGAGCGTTGGTCGATCCTTCCAAAAAAACTTACTATAATTAACAACCACGACTCATAGTTGCTAGAATAACCAACATCATTGAATTCTCATTAATAGGATTTACTAACATAAATAAAATTTAAAGAAAAATAAATAAATATTCAGTAGTTCAACCCAAAGAACAACAAATGCAACCGATTTGACAACTAATAATATCGACGATTGGTGTTGTAACACCTCAAAATTTGCCCTCCTCTTCTTGGGACTAGTTTAGCATATTGCATTTCATTCTTTAGGACATTAGGCATTTGCATATTGCATATCATAAAATAAACAAGTCATCCTCCTAAGTCTTTCTCAGAAGATAGAGAGGTTAAGAGATTCAAGCCTGAGTGTCTCATGGATTGATCACCAACCATCTGAGGGTTTGTGCTTCAATTAGGGTTTTCTTGGCCCTTCAAAAGGTTGAGCATTATCTTGATTGCAAGGGAACATCATCATCATCATGGTTATGTCCTTATCAAAGGTTTCAGAATTCATGCTCAGGTTCTTTGGGATTAGGGTTTTGACCTCTGGTCAACCCTAAGCAATTGCATTCTTCCAACCAGTGATTGTCAAGGAAATGAGGTATTCTATTTGAATGAGGATCACATGATCATTATATTGAGCTTATCTGAGCTAGGGTTTCACTTCTGAGCCAATTGGCCAAGTGTTAGAGGCTCAAAGTCCACAGTGCATTTTCAAGTCATCTAGGGCCCATAAAAGTCAACTGAAAGTCACCTGAGGGCTAGGAGGGGGAGAAATGAGTTTCAACATCTCATTCATGTTCAAAAGAGGTTCATTGGTTATTACAAACACTTATCTTGAAGAATTTGAGGTCAGATCAAAAGTTTCCAAAAATGGAAAGTGACCTGTAATTGAAAGTTTCCAAAATTGGAAAGATTTTGGTTCAAATTCAACTTGATTTTATATCATCAAAGAAGATTCAAATGGATTTTTGTCCAACTTGAAAGTTGAAGATCTTTCTCTCCCATTTCCAAAAAGTCCAAGATTATGAATTTATGATGAATGGTTGAGGAGATATGAGCAAATGATCACCAAGTGTGCTTGAAACTTCAAAGTGGCATAACTTTTGACTCAAAACTCCAAATGAAGCCACTCTTTTTGCAAAATTCTTGTCTTGACCTATATTTTCCAAATCCAATATTGCATTGCATGACATTTAATTATATAATCATTTGCCCATGCATGCTCATTTTGGAGGGAAAGTGACAAATTTGAATTTGGTGCATCATATGAACAAAATACCATTGCCATTGTGTTCATTAGGAGATTTTGAATGAGTTTACACCCTCACATGTTACTGTTCACGTCCAAAATTAGCCATGCACCTTCACTTTTCCAAATTTGCAAAACACCTCTCATTGCACTAATCCTAATTAACTCATGACTAATTGTGATTTGGGTGTGATTAAGACAACATATATAAGATAAATCATAACAGAATTGTTCATAATCACAAATTCTAGATCTAGATCTCATTTTCCCTCCAAATTTCTCTCTCATTGGAATTCAAATTTTCTCCACACAACCATACATTTTCTTGATAGATCCATCATCTTCATGACATTTGGAGCATGATTCATCCATTTTTTGTGGAAATTGAGCAAGGTTTGAAGCATGTCAAGCATATGAACACATCAATGGTAAATGCAAATTAAGCAAGATCTAGATCGTGGCAAGCATCCATTTCTACATCAAGCTTCATAACAAGAGCAAAGGAGGAGATCTACACACTTTGGAGGCCTTGAACACACTGTTTTGATCACTGTCGTTCCAGGTTGGTGAAAATTCGAACCTCTTAATTCATGATTTTATGGACATGATTAGATAGGCCTTTCCATGCTGATGATGCTGATCTAAATTTCATTGAATTTGGTTGAGATTTGAAGAAGTTATGTGAAATTAAAGTTTGATGTTCATAGATGTTTTGCTTCGATTCTTAAAATACATGATGATTTGGACTGAAATGATGTTAGATTCGTATTCCTCATGTGATAACCTTTCGAATGATGAATATTTGGTGCAAATCTGGAAAAAAAAATTCACGTGGTACTGTTCAACCACCGTCTTCATGAAGAAGACGGTGGAAACCACCATGGCCGCCGCCGTCTGCAATTGAGTGAGGCGCTAGGGTTTTTATCCCAGTCAGCATGCCCCGCCTATGCCTGTTGGCCATTCTATTGGCTATCGCTCGTTTGACCACATTCCACGCGTGCATAGACCACTGAGTTGGCACGCCAACTCATTAATTGAAGTGATGCGCTTTGATGCATCCTCGCTTCGATTCCCATTGGCAACATTTTTGGATTTATTTATTTCAGCGCTCCTATTTTTTCCACACCTAGTTCAATTCCAGCTGGCTGCATTTTTTTCAAATTAATCAACCTTTCTTGTTTCCCTCCATTTCATCATATATTTTCTTCATTAATTCATATATTTTCATCACACTTTGAAAAATCATATCAAATTGAAAATTAATCCAAATTGAATGCAATTTTTTCTCACATGTTCATTGAAGTGTCTAGTATTTTATGATGTGACTTTCCTGATTTTATCATTTCTGGATTTTGAATGGTGAACTGTTATTTGAACATGTATGCAAATGTGACATGCTTCATTCATTCTATTGTGAAATGCTCATACATTGGCCAATCGATTTGAAATTTGGTATGCTGATTCCCAACATGTTGCATGATTTTTGAGGCTTGGTTGTGCATTTTTAGCATTTTTCATCTCTGTTTTAGACACATGAATGTATGGTGTGACAATGTGTGTCACACAATTTGATGTCATACTTGTGCATTTTCATTTCTAGGTCAAATGAGCTCTTCTGATTATAATTTTTGACATGATGATTTTATTTTACATGTTGTATGCACATAAAAAGTTTCAGGATTGTTTGATCCATTTCTGTTTTAATATGGAATTTTGACTCTTAATGTCCAATTGTGTGCCTTGAAATTGCCTTTGTCTTCTCTTGCTCACTACATGACTTTGCTTAATGATTTTGATTTGGTCCTTTTTAGGACATGTTCTCACTTGATTAAATGTGATTCATGTTGAATATTGGTTGTTGTTTTGACTTTTTACTTCACTTTTGACCCTAGGCTTTGCCCTAGGGGTTTGAACTCACAATTTGAGCTTTGTCTTTCAGGATCAAGCATTCATCTACATGGTTGATGTTGCCTCATCATTTGAGCTTTGCTATTTGCCTTGTTTACTAACCTTTGGTTATTTTGTAGGTCCTTTGGTAGTGAATCACTTGAGTGTTTGCCTTCTATGGCTTATTTGTTGTGCATATTGGGATTGTCTGATTGTTGTTGATTGTTTGGTTGCCTGAATGTGAATATTGACTTGTTTGATTTTCTTACAGGTACTTTAGCCGCTTTAATTCATTATTTGAGTTGCTTTACTTTGCTTGTGGTTGGCATACCACTTAGGTAATCTCTTGAACTCCATGTAGTCTAGAAGACCTGTTATCTTTGGCAGGCACCTGTCTGAAGCCCTCCTTAAGAGGCAATGTTTGTGATTGTTTATATTTGTGCCATGTATTTCAAAGACCTCCTAAGTGAAGAGGCATTGGCAGATAGAAGGGATGTGCAATCCATCCCCTGCTATTCAGTTGAGTCTTTCATCTTGCTCGCACTACGTGCTGAGGCATTTTGAATAAACACCCAAGGTCTTGTATATAGAGTCAGTCATTGTGGAGTAGGGTCCCACATTCTGGACCCCCACACCTTCATTGATTTGAAGCTCACCCAGGCCCGGGTTAAGAGTTATGAGGTCCAACCCTCGTTACCTTTCATCTGCTCACCCTAACGGTCAATGTTAGTGGTTAAGAGCCTCAGATACCCTTCCAGTTGGCTTGTTTGTCGAGGTTGATATGACCCCTTGACTAAAGCCCAGCCTTGTATGAGCCGCTTGTTTGCATATAGCGTGTGATACCTGTTCACCTGTGTTGCTTACTTGCTGTGTGATTGACTTGCTGCCTGTGCGAGTTAGGTTCTGTTCAGATACCTCAACCTAGGACTATTGTGGATTGCATGACAACTATTAGGCTCGAGTCAGTCTCCCTTTTAGTTTGTTATTTCCCGGTCTCTGGTTAGGAGAGAGTTTCTCCCCTGTTAAGGGGAACTACGTCGTCCTGATCCTCATACCAGATGAGGTACGTAGGCAGGAGATCATGCGAGATCTCTCCGGGCAACCTTTTCTTTTTGTGTGTGACAGCTATTAGGCTCGAGTTCCAGACTCCCTATTAGTTTGTCTGTTTGATAACCTTTTTGTGTGTGTTAGGAGTTGGATGTAAGACCAGCGATTGGCATTCCGTTTCCTATTTGTGGTGTGTTTGGAGTCTGATGTAAGCCCAGCGATTGGCATTCGGTTTCCTATTTGTGGTGTGTTTGGAGTCTGATGTAAGCCCAGCGATTGGAATTCGGTTTCCTGTTTGTGTTTGTTTGTCTGGAGTTGGATGTAAGCCCATTGATTGGCATTCCGTTTCCTTTTGTGTGTTTCCTTTGACGTCTCAGCGTCTTTGTGTTGTGTTTTGTTTCGGCGTGCGTTAGCCGAACTACGGTAGCTCTGATTCTCATTTCAGATGAGATACGTAGGCATAGGATGTGATATCCTATTGAGCCCGTTTCCCATATCCCCAAACTACGTCGACTCTGATGTTTGTTTATGACAAACTACGTAGGCCCAGGATGCGACATCCTGCCGAGTCCGCTTCCGTCTTCTTCCATCTGTGTTTTATTCCAGTGTGTGTGCATTCTTTGAGTAGTTATTTAGCAACCTTATTCTATTCTTTTGAGCGTGGATCCCGTCGAGTACGACGGACGTGAGGGGTGTTAAAACCTTCCCCTTGCGTAACCGACTCCCGATCCTTGCAATCTCCGGTCGTAAGACCATTTCCTTTCCAGGTTTACTTCGAGCGTTTCCTTTCCCTCCTTTGGGATAAATAACGCACGGTGGCGGCTCTATTTGTTTGTCTTTTCCCGCTGGTTGTTTTTCGCATTGTGACAGCTGGCGACTCTGCTGGGGACAGGAATTTGACCTTTTGCTGGTCCATCTCTCTAAGCGAGTCATTCCTAACGTTCTCTAGGATAGTTTTGGTTGCTTTTGCTGCTTTATTTATTGCATTTAGGATTATTATGTTGTGTATATATTTGCATAAATGTTTGCATGCATCATATTATCACTGTGCTGGATTCTATACAGGTTGGTTCCTCTGATTTGGGGGTGGGTGTTCTGAGTGGGGCTAAAACCCAGGCCCGAGTATACACCAAGGATTAGCATGGTCTCATGTTGCCTCTCATGTTAGGTCAACATGTTTTTGGCGACGTGACATACCACAAGCCGGACGAGGTTCATTTGAGAGTGCTCTTCCTTTGTGGAGTATCCACTTTGGTTGAGTCACCTTAGATGAGTTATTGACTTCGGTGGCCGTTCTTTCCCGGATCTTTGGTTTAGACGATCTTATGAGAGCTGCAGCGGCACACCCGAAAGGGCAAACCCGTTGAGTATCTTGCCCGATTGTCGAGACCATTATCCGCCTTAGGATGACCTTGTTAGAATTCACCTGTGAGGGGAGGGTTGATTCTTACATATGCATGTTCTGATGGTGACTTTGATGGTGACTAGTGGTTCAGTTATTGATCAGAGTCCTATTTATAAGTCGGATTTTTGGATTTATTTCTGAGGCGCCGGAGTTCTGTCTGTGGTATTTATCAGTGGGGATCCGTTTATTTCAGGATTCCCTGGGTTGGTACAGATCATGTGGTTATCAGATCAGTGGTTCTCCAATGATGATGGTGGTATATCCTCCGTTCCGTTTATTTCGGAACCCTGAGTAGGATTTGTGGTTACTTAGTACCTCAGACGGTCGTGATCAGTTCAGAGGTCGTAACTCAGTACAGTGGATGTTCAGATGACTTGGAGGATGGCACAGTGCATTGCATTCATGCATCAGCATCATTCCCATTTTGCATTTATCCGCATCTAACTCATGTTTATCCATATGCAGGGGACATTCTTGATTGAGATCCTGGTTGAGAGACTTCTTTGTTCCAGACATGAGGACCGGCTTGAAAGACGATGTTGTCTACAGTTTCTTCGACCCAGAGATTGGTGTGCTGAGAGATATGATAGCATTGATTACACCTGACCGTGTGGGGATGATCCGTGAGACTTATGGTGGTATTCTGAAGGTGGTTTTCAGGCTTACAAATATAGATAGAAGTGCCATCCATACTCTTCTCCAGTTTTATGACCCGGGCTTGAGGTGCTTTGTTTTCCCGGATTACTTGTTGGGACCTTTGATGGAGGACTATGCCAGCATCCTGGGTATTCAGATCAGAGACCAGATTCCTTTCTATGTTACCAAGGATGAACCTGATGTTGCTGAGATTTCTCGTGCTCTTTATTTGAGCTCAGAGGTGACTAAGGGGGGTTTGAAGGAGAAGGGAAAGTTGCCTGGTTTTCATTTGAGTTTCTTGGAGGCCGAAGCCAAGGAGCATGCTGTTTTGGGTAATTGGAAGGCTGTCTGTGCTTTGCTTGTTGTCAGTATCTATGGAATCATCATGTTTCCTAACCAGAAGAACTTTGTAGATATTAATGTTATCCGGTTGTTTATATAGAGGAATCCCATTCCTACCCTGGTTGGAGATGTCTATTACTCGGTCTATAATCGGAACGAGAAACGGCGCGGGGGATTGATCTGATGTTGTGCTCAGCTGTTGTACAAATGGTTCATGGGGTATTTGCCTTCTAGAGGTGCCTTTGTCTTTCTTGATCCTACTGTCAAGTGGTCAATCAGGTTGATGGGTTTGCGAGCCAAGGACATAGCTTGGACTCACAATGGTATGGCTGGACGAGATTTCATTTACAGTTGCGGGAGTCTTCCCAATGTGCCTCTTATAGGAGTTCAAGGTTGCATTAATTACAACCTGGTGCTTCTTAGGAGACAAATGGGGTTTGCTGTGGAGGGCCCTCCTCTCGAGCGAGAGATTCAGGAGTCTTTCTACTTCCCAATTGAGGGTAATCGGCCAAAGTTGAGGCAAGTGTCTGATGAGTGGCGCGACATTCAGAGGAAGGGCAAGGTTCCTTTTGGTAGGGTTAATAGCAGGTCTTTTCCTCCGTTTGATGATTGGCTTAGGAAGAGGATTGAGCTCACGCATCTACCATTTCCTGAGGGTGATCCTTGGTGTCCATTGATTGAGGGGCCACGTTCTTCTTCCAGCATGGAAGAGTTCTTTGAGATGAAGAAAGCTAGAGATCAGCTGCAAGCAGAGAAGACTGAGTTGGAGATGAGTGTTGCTAGAATTCAGATGGCTAATCAGGAAATCAAAGGGAAAATAGAAGACCAGGATAAGAGGCATGCCATTGAGGTGAAGCGCTTTGAGATAAACACCGCTTATTACCGCAAGATTAGCCAAGCTTTGGAGTCACTACAAAGGAGCACGACATCACTAAGGAGAAGTTAGCTAGAGCTTTGAGGGTTATTGAAGATGAGAAGAGGAGGCAGATCCTTGTGAAGAATCAGAGAGATGCTAGAGCCAAAGTCCTTACCACGGAATGGGAAGCGGAGAAAGTGAAGATTATTGCTGAGAGAGATCATTATCTTGCTGAGAGAGATCATTATTTCCGACAGATGAAGATTCACCAGAAGGAGATAGGAAGACTGCAGCAGGAGAACACTGAGCTCAGATTTGCTGTGAAGTTTATCAAGATGGTTAATGATGCAGAGCCGTCTGTGGGACCTTCTTCGGTGTAGACTTTTGTTGTTATTGTGTTGGATTACCGTCAGGCATGTTGACGGAATTCACTCGTTTGTATTTTCTTCCTAATTCTGGAGAATTGTAATTTGATTTGTATCAGCCTGATGTATGACTCTTGCACGTGTAGTGCACTTTTGATATACAGTGGTTATTATCATTCAGTAATTGATCTTCAAGCTTTATTTTCTTTTTCGGTGCTCACATAGCACACACATGGTTGGGTGATATCTTTGCTAAATCATAATTCTCTGCTCTGTATGGTGAAACCAGATGATTGATGCCTGTAAGACCCCAATTTTGTCCCTAAGATCTCTCATGGCCCATAACATCTCATATCATGGCCTCAAGGATCATTGCATACCCTAGCTGCCTCCTAGTGGGTGGGCTATCTTGTGAGTGTGGTTCTTGATCACCAAGCATGTATTGCATTTGTATATCATTGCTTTTCATATGTTTACTAACCAAAAGTACAAAAATATTGTCATCTAACCTTGTTACTTGCAGATGAAGCCAACTAGGTCAAACCAGTTAAAATCAGCCATTGGGCAATGGATGGTGACCATTCTTGAAGAATTTGGGCACCATGATCATTCATCAAGGGTTCATATAAGTTGTGATATCATTGTGGATCAAGATCTCATGTAGTAGAGGCTTGGAATTCATCAGAACATGGCTCAGTCAATCAAAACCCTAGCAAAGTCAACTATGGTCAACTGTGCATTTAATCAGGGATTGGAAGGTGTGAGATGGTTGGAAAGACCTCATTCATGTCCATATGAGCCTCATTTGGAATTTCAAAGATCAAGGTTGAAGGATTTGAGGTCAAACAAAAAGTTTCCCAAAATAGAAATGACCTGTAATTTTCACCTGCCTAAAATGGAAAGTTTTTCTCCCCAAAATTACATGTCCAAGAATGCTTCAAATCAAATTTTGCCCAACATGAAAGTTGAAGATCTTGTTCTCACCTTTCCAAAAAGTCCAAGAACACTCATTTCTCATGTATGGTTGGCAAGTTATGATCAAATCATTTTCCAAAAATGCCTAAATTCAAAGTGGCATAACTTTTGAATGGAAAGGCCAAATTGGATGGTTCTTCTTTGAGCAAACCCCATTTGATGTGTACTATCCAAATCCATCATCACATTTCACCAAAAACCTTTACATAAAAAGGTCATTTTTCAAGTGGACCATTTAAAAATTGGTGGGAAAAAAGGCCAAATTTCAAAGTACATGGAATTTTGACATGAAACCAATTGGAATAGCTTCTAAATGTGATTTATGGTTTGCTTCAAGTGAAAAATTACTGTTACATTGCATGGGATTGCATAAGGGCAAATTGGCCAATTTCCATAACAAGCTTCATTTTGCTAATCATCCAAATTTGGTTAAACATGATTAAGGCATGGATTAACATGAGGTATAAAAGCCTAATCATAACAGAAACTGCAGAATCAACAATCATTTTTCAGATCCAATCCAAAATCTCACAAACTCTCTCAATTTTCACAATTCTCACATTCACTTTTTTCATCAATTCATCAAGAATCCTTGATCCTTTATGTTGTTTCTCGTTGTAATCTTCATCTGCAGGTATTCTTGGATTTCTGTTTGAAGCAATTGAGGGGAAGAATCGATCAAAACCAACTGTTGCAAAGCTTGCTCCTCACATGGCAGTTACGAATTTACACTGATTCAAGCATTGTTGAGCTAAACAATCATCACCATTCACCTCCTACAACATCCTACTCCATCTGTTTCACATTATTGAGGCCAAAAACACACGGATTCAAGCACTGCACATCAAGAAGGTGAGAATTCAAACTCTTTAATTATTGCAATCAACATGTGGCTTAGATAGATCCTTCGACATAGAGTAGAATGAAGCTTGAATCGTGCACTTTCGTTGGATATCCATGGAGAAATCTTGAATTAAAGTTTGTGCACCAAAACATTTCTTGATTAGATCTTTTTGTATGTTGACTTCTGGATGATTTCCTTGCCATATTCGTGATCTACGTTGAACACCGGTTCCAACCATATATGATTTGTGCATTTTCGTGCAAGATTGTCCATACTGATTTTCTGGAAATGATGAACGCGAAGAACACTTGAATTCCTTCCCAGTTCGCGTGTTTGATCCATTTTCCTGGCCTGGATTTTGAATTAGGTGTTTCCCGCGGCTTCTGGAAAATCACGTGATGCCACGCCATTTAGTGAAACGGGGCGCTTTGATCCTTACCTTTGATGTAAGGTACGTAGGCAACGGGTTCATCCGTTCGAACACAAAAATAATTAACATATACATTCTTTTCTCATCATCCCAACCATGTTTGCACAATATGTCAAAAACAAATAAACATTTTTCTTATACAACAAGTGTGAAAAGGGTTCCCTAGGAGTACCTAGGACGTGATGGGTGCCTAACACCTTCCCGTTGCGTAATTTACCCCTTACTCCGATCTCTGATCTTTTCATTGGTTTTCTACGTGTAAAACTTCTTAGGCTTTTGTTCGCTTTTTAGCCAGTCCTTTGGATAAATAAAAGTGTGGTGGCGACTCTATTTACTTGTATACTTTGCTTATGATTTAGTCAATAAATCATATAGCAACGAATACACCGCTACAGAAAAGTGGCGACTCTGCTGGGGATAAGAGAAGTTTCCCTGGTGGTATTGCCTACTTTTCACCCTTGTTGTATGATATATTGTTATTTGTTATTTGACATATTTTTGTACAATTTGGGATAACTGTATTGATTGTAATGTTTGAATTGCTTGATATACAATTGCTGTTTGCTTTGGTGATCTCTGTGAGATGAGTTCTGTACCCGAACTCGAGTGCACTCTAGGATAGGAGAATGGCATAGTCTTGTTGGCTGGTGTGGAGTATTCCTTAGCCAGTTGACTTGCGAGTCCATTCACTTGGTGGAGGTCATGTTGGATTAATAATGTCACACAAGTTATTTGTGGTTAGGCATTATTCTTTCAATCATGTGCCTTAGAAGCCAAGGACCGTAGTTTACCAAACCCATCTTGGCCTATTTTTAGGACGTAGTGCGGAGGTCGTTCAGATGTAAGATCTGATGCGATTGTTACGCGATGCTACACTCATAAGAGTCTCTCTTGAGAATATTTTTGGAATACGAGTATTCGTTCCTCCGATAATATCCGAGAGATGGGACGATGATTATGGGAACCTCTGGTAGAACATGTCTGGCAGGTTTAAACCCTAGTACACTCCCTTTGGGTGGTTCTTAACCAAGACTCCATGCTCGTGACTCTTAGCAAACCCGTGATTCATGGTTGAGTCGTTCAGACACCGTTAATATCAATGGAACTTGGGCGTTGATAAGGTGCAAACCATAATCCGCCAAAATGGATTATTGATATTAAGGATGTCAGAGCCGGTTCATGTACCGTTAATATCAATGGAACTTGGGTGTTGATAAGGTGAAAACCTGAATCCACCAAAATGGATGATTGATATTAGGGATACAATGAGCTTTCCCATGACCTTTGTTTGGTGTGCTTTGCTTGATCCTTGAGTGTGATTGTTGCATTCATACATCCATGCATTCATCTGCATTTCATGTCATCAGAAAAAGAGAAAATTTTCAAGGAACTTAAAAGGGTTTATTTGCAAAATTTTCAGACATGGAAAGACCAAAAAGGCATACAAAGAAGTACAGTTTCCGACAGCCCGATGTAAAAGAGTTAAGGAATCTGACATCTTATGTACTAGATCCCTTGGGTTTCAAAGCTCGTTATGGGAAGTTTCTGCCTCTGCTCACTACTCAGGTTGATGAGGGTCTGATGAGTACTCTAGCTCAGTTCTATGATCCGCTGTATCACTGCTTTTCCATTCCGGACTTCCAGTTATTGCCTACCTTTGAGGAGTATTCTCACCTCATTGGGATTCCTATTCTGGATCAAGTGCCGTTCAGTGGCCTAGAGAGTATTCCATCTGCTCGAGAGGTCGCTAGTCTGTTGCATATAGATGAAGATCTGATCAGAGCTAATCTGACCACCAAAGGCGGAATTCAGGGTTTTCCTTCCGAGTTCCTCATCACTCAAGCTACTTTCTATGGGAAGGCCAGGAGTGAGGATGCCTTTGAGGCTTTGTTTGTATTGCTCATCTATGGTTTAGTGTTGTTTCCCAACTTCGACAAGTTTGTGGACATGAATGCTATTAGGATCTTCTCAGTTCTTAATCCAGTTCCGACTTTGTTGGGTGATGCTTATGTCTCTTTGCACTCCAAGAATGCGAAGGGTGGTGGAGTTATTGTCTGTTGTCTACCTTTGCTGTACAAGTGGTTTATTTCGCACTTGCCGCAGACTGTTGCCTTCAAGGAGAACAAGGGATGTCTACGGTGGTCTCAGAGGCTCATGTCTCTCACTAATGATGATATCTCTTGGTACGATCGCGTGTATGATACCGTTCAGATCATTGATTATTGTGGCGAATTCCCTAATGTGCCTCTTCTTGGTACATGTGGTGGGATAAGCTACAATCCTATTCTTGCACGTCGTCAGCTTGGGTTCCCCCTAAAGGATAAACCTAATAACATTCTGTTAGAAGGTGTATTCTTTCTGGAGGGTAAAGATCCCCAAGGCCTGAAAGCCAGATTTGTCCGCGCTTGGCGCAGTATTCGTAAGAAGAGTAGGAATGAGTTGGGTCCGAAGAATTGCATTGCTCTGGAACCCTACACCTCTTGGGTCAGACAGAGAGCTGCCACTTACTTGATGCCATACGATCATCCGAGACCTACACCTTTGGATGTGGCTGGGCCTTCCACCCTCCCTATCCAACGTGTAGAGGAGTTGAGAGAGGAAGATCTTTCGCGTGCTTGGATCCGTGAAAGAGAGGAATTGCTGCAGCAGCTTAAGGAGAAGGATGCTCTGATAGAGTTTCTCGAGCATCGAGTGATTGATGATCCGAACGACACATGGACGTCTCTGCTTCCTCAGTCTTCTAAGTTCTGGAATAGGAGGTATGATCAGCTTGCTAAAGAGAAAGCGGACATGGAAGCAGTCTATGAGAGAGAGATCAAGAAGCTGTGTACTTCTCGTCTTCCAGCATCCCGAGCTAATAGGGGTCCATAGGATGTTGTTTTCCTTTTCTCTTTGTATTGATCAAATGTTGTACTTCTTTGCAAAATATATTGAATGAGATTGTTTTCCATGAGAACTTAAAAATGCTAAATATTCAAAAGTTTGCAAATAACACCCTAAGGGTTCCTTGAAAATAAACAAAGCATCTGCACAAGCATTTCATGCATCATTTGCATAAGCAGGTACCCTTGTTTCTGGTCTTCTTGTCCTAACTCTGTGTTCTTCATTTATTTTGAAGACAAGCTGACTCACCGGTATTACACTCGAGCTAATTCTGCAAGAGTAATGGATCAGCTAGAACAAGAGAACAGAGAACTGAAAGAAGAAGTCGCCAGACTTGGCGCTTTGATGGAGCAACTCCTTGCTGCTCAGAACCAACCTGCCCAACCACCTGCAACTCCTGTCCAGAGGACTGTGATTTCAGAAGTCGTTGCTTCCACTGTGCCTGCCGCCAGTGCTCCTTATATGCCCAATTCTATGCCAGCCGAGTTCCCTTGGGGTATGCCTCCAGGTTTCATGCCTGATATCCCAGCTCCAACTTTTGCTCACATGCCGGCATCTAGCCCGGTCCCTATTGCTGCTCCTCCTGTCGTGCATACCATGCCGAGGGTAGACGACCCCATCTATCATTCCGAGCCGTCTGAGGGCCCGGACGTTAATGAAAAGATGGATGCCATGAACGACCAATTCCTCGAGCTGAGGAAGGAATTGAAGACCCTCAGAGATAAAGATCTGTTCGGCAAGTCTGCTGCCGAGTTGGGCTTAGTTCCCGGTGTGAAAATACCGATTAAGTTCAAAGTTTCTGACTTTGAGAAGTACAAAGGGAACACCTGTCCACTTGCTCACCTGGTCATGTACGCCAGGAAGATGTCTACTCAGACTGATAATGATCAGTTGTTGATCCACTACTTCCAAGATAGTCTATCGGGTGCTGCGCTCAGATGGTATATGAGCTTGGATAGTGCTAACATCAGATCCTTCAACGACCTTGGCGAAGCCTTCGTCAAGCAGTATAAATACAACGTCGATATGGCGCCTGACAGAGATCAACTCAGGTCCATGTCGCAGAAAGACAAAGAAACCTTCAAGGAGTACGCCCAGAGGTGGCGAGAGCTGGCAGCTCAGATTACTCCACCGCTTGAGGAGAAAGAAATGACTAAGATTTTCCTGAAAACTCTTAGCTCGTTTTATTATGAGCGGATGGTAGCAAGTGCTCCCTCTGACTTCACCGAGATGGTGAATATGGGGATGAGACTTGAAGAAGGTGTCCGTGAAGGACGTTTGGCGAAAGATGAAGGCTCTTCTAGCAAGAGGTATGGCTCGTTTGCTAAGAAGAAAGATGGGGAAGCACATGCTGTGCAGTCCCATAAATCAAGGAAACCTCCGGTTCAGAGGAAACCCACACGCCGTGCCGGTCATCAGCATCAGGTGGCCCATATTGCGCCTGTATTCAAAGATAATGCTCAGCAGCAGCAGCAATATCAGCAGCAATATCAGCAGCCTCAGTATCAGCAACAGCAACGTCCACAGCAACAGGCTTACCAGCCTCGTGGAAGCACAACCAATCAAGCTAATTTGAGTTATGACCGGAAAAAGATCAGCTTCGATCCTATCCCCATGTCATACGCAGAGCTTTATCCCTCCTTGTTGGAGAGGAAATTGGTTTCTCCCAGGGATCCTCCTGCTATTCCTGCAAATCCACAGTGGTGGTATAAACCGGATCAGCACTGTGTTTATCATTCCGGAGCTCCGGGCCATAATATCGAAAACTGTTATCCACTCAAGACTAAGGTTCAGGACCTTATGAGATGTGGGATCTTGAGCTTCAAAGATTCGGGCCCAAATGTCACTAAGAACCCATTGCCTTCGCATGGGAAGTCTGTGAACATGGTCCAGGGGTGCCCTGGGAAGTATAAGGTCAAATATGTAAGTCATATTCGACGGTCGTTGGTGGAATTACATCGTTTGCTGTGTCAATACAGCCATATGGAGCATGACCACGATAAGTGTCGTATCTGCTCAGTAAACCGCTTGGGGTGCAATCAGGTACGAAGGGAGCTTCAAGAGTTATTAGACGAAGGAACCATTGAGATTCTGCAGAATCGTAATGTCGATGAGGACGAACCGGAGGTTAATGTTATATCTCCAGTGTTCAAATTACCTGAGCCTGTTGTTATCCGCTACGATAGCAACAAGTCGAAGACTTCTCCTTCCCTCGTGATCAAGCCTGCCGGCCCCGTACCGTATTCTTCTGATAAGGCTGTGCCGTTCAGGTACAATCCAGTTGCTGTGCAAGATGGGGTAGAAATGCCTTTGCCTTCAACTGCTGTAACCAACATCGTTGATGTAAGCGGGTTGACCCGGAGCGGTCGTGTATTCTCTACACCTCCTAAGGCTTTTGCTTCTGAATCTGTTGAGCGTCCGGTGGGGACCGCTGTTAATATTCAGAATCCGACACTTGATGTTGCCAGACCCTCCTCCGTACAAAAGACTCCCACTTCTTCTGTTGGCCCGAGCGGCATTACGAATGAAGAATCTGATGAGATGCTGAAGCTCATCAAGAAGAGCGAGTACAACGTTGTAGACCAGCTTCTACAAACGCCATCCAAAATCTCCATATTATCCTTGCTGTTGCATTCGGAACCCCATAGGGAGGCTCTGCAGAAAGTCTTGGATTTGGCGTATGTTGATCACGACGTCACCATTGAACAATTTGACAGTATAGTCGCAAACATCACTGCTTGCAACACTTTGAGTTTCAGTGACGCTGATCTCCCTGAGGAGGGAAGAGACCACAACATGGCTTTACACATATCTCTAAACTGCAAATCTGATGCTATGTCCAACGTGCTGGTGGACACTGGATCATCATTAAATGTATTGCCAAAATCCACACTCTCCAGATTGTCATATCAAGGTCCTCCTATGAGGCAGAGTGGTCGTTGTGAAGGCTTTTGATGGGTCGTGCAAGACCGTGATTGGGGAAGTTGATCTCCCTATCAAAATCGGACCAAGTGATTTCCAGGTTACCTTCCAGGTAATGGACATCCACCCGTCATATAGCTGTCTCCTTGGCAGACCATGGATTCACGAGGCTGGCGCCGTGACATCCACCCTACACCAGAAGCTGAAATTTGTGAAGAACAAGAAACTGGTTGTGGTAGGGGGAGAAAAGGCTCTTCTGGTTAGCCACTTGTCTTCTTTCTCATACATTGACGCAGAGGATGAAGTTGGAACTTCGTTCCAAGCTTTATCTATTGATGAACCGATTGAGAAGAAGTCTCCATCATTCGCTTCCTACCGTGATGCAAAGCTGGCCATTGAATGTGGTGCAGTTGCTGGTTTGGGGAAGGTGATTGAGTTGGAAGATAACAGATCCCGGGCTGGCATTGGCTACTGTTCTGGGGCATATAATGAGCAAGGTCTGTTCACGAGTGGAGGATTCATCCATGATGATCAGCCTGAAGAGGAAGCTGCTGCTATCTTGGAAGATGATGCAGAGGATGTGAACAACTTCGTTATTCCTGGTGGTGTCTGCCACAATTGGGTCGCTGTAGATGTTCCTATGGTCATCCATAGATCAGAGTAATTGTTCACTTTGTTTAAAACCCTTCTCCCATGCCAAAAGGAGAAGTGATGACATTGTTGGCAGCATATATACAATGATATTTTCATTCAATTAATGCATTGTTAAACATTTGTTTTTCCATTTGTTTTCACTTTTTGCTTTTGCATGAAATCAGTGATCACAAAAAACCCATAAAAACAAGAATAAAAGCAACCTTTTTCATCTGCATAATGATTTGTTTGTTTAAATTCTAAAGTTTTTCATTAACCCAAAATCATTATGCAGGTTGATTCTAAAACCCATTGAACATAATGATCCAACGCCATCTCCCAACTTTGAATCCCCTGTATTCGAGGCGGAAGAAGATGATGTTGAAGGAATTCCTGATGAGATTACCCGTCTCCTTGAGCACGAGAATAAGATCATTCAGCCGCACCTAGAAGATCTGGAAACAGTCAACTTGGGGTCTGAGGATTGTGTTCGCATGGTAAAGATTGGGGCACTTCTTGGAGAGTCTGTCAAGAGAGATTTGATCAGTTTGCTACGAGAATATTCCGATATCTTTGCTTGGTCATATGAAGACATGCCGGGTTTAGATACAGATATTGTGCAACATTTCCTGCCTTTGAAGCCTGAGTGCGTGCCTGTGAAGCAGAAGCTCAGAAGAACTCATCCAGATATGGCAGTGAAGATCAAAGAGGAAGTTCAGAAGCAAATTGATGCAGGGTTTCTGGTGACTTCTGTATATCCTCAGTGGGTGGCCAACATTGTGCCTGTTCCTAAGAAGGATGGAAAAGTCCGTATGTGCGTTGATTACAGAGATTTGAATAAAGCTAGTCCGAAAGATGATTTCCCTCTACCACACATTGATATGTTGGTAGACAATACAGCTAAGTTCAAAGTCTTTTCTTTTATGGACGGATTTTCCGGTTATAATCAAATCAAGATGGCGCCCGAAGATATGGAGAAGACAACATTCATCACACCTTAGGGAACATTCTGTTATCGAGTGATGCCCTTCGGTTTGAAGAACGCCGGAGCCACGTATCAAAGAGCTATGACTACCTTGTTTCATGATATGATGCACAAGGAGATAGAGGTCTATGTTGATGACATGATTGCCAAGTCCCGAACGGAAGTTGAGCATGTTGAGCATTTGTTGAAGCTTTTTCAGCGTCTGAGGAAGTTTAGACTTCGCCTGAATCTGAACAAATGTGTATTAGGAGTCCGTTCCGGCAAATTGTTGGGTTTTGTGGTCAGCGAGAGAGGTATTGAGGTTGATCCTGCCAAGGTCAAAGCAATACAGGAGATGCCTGCACCCAAAACTGAGAAGCAAGTCCGAGGTTTTCTTGGCCGCTTGAACTATATTTCCAGATTTATATCCCACATGACTGCCACATGTGCGCCGATATTCAAGCTCCTTCGGAAAGATCAGTCTCATGATTGGACCGAGGATTTCCAGAAAGCTTTCGATAGTATCAAAGAATATCTGTCCGAACCGCCAATCTTGTCTCCGCCTGTGGAAGGAAGACCTCTGATTATGTATTTGACTGTTCTTGAAGACTCGATGGGTTGTGTACTCGGTCAACAAGATGAATCAGGGAAGAAAGAATTTGCTATCTACTACCTCAGTAAGAAGTTTACTGATTGTGAGTCTCGGTACTCTATGCTTGAGAAGACGTGTTGTGCTTTGGCTTGGGCTACTAAGCGTTTGCGCCAGTACATGATAAATCATACCACTTGGTTGATATCCAGAATGGATCCAATTAAGTATATCTTCGAGAAGCCTGCTTTAACTGGGAGGATTGCCCGTTGGAAGATGTTGTTGTCTGAGTATGATATTGAGTATCGAGCTCAGAAAGCTATCAAAGGTAGTATCTTGGCTGACCATTTAGCGCACCAGCCGATCGAAGATCATCAGTCAGTTCAGTATGACTTCCCAGATGAGGAGATTCTGTATTTGAAGATGAAAGATTGTGATGAGCCTACATTGATGAAGGGCCAGAACCCGGTTCCAAATGGACGATGGTGTTTGATGGCGTTGTGAATCAGTATGGAAATGGAATTGGGGCAGTGATTGTTACTCCTCATGGCGCTCATATTCCTTTTACAGCAAGGCTAACTTTCAAATGCACGAATAATATGGCAGAGTACGAGGCCTGTATAATGGGACTGGAAGAATGTATTGATTTGAGAATCAAACATCTTGATGTGTATGGTGATTCGGCCCTAGTTGTTAATCAGATCAAGGGTGAATGGGAGACGAATCAGCCTAGTCTCATTCCGTACAGAGATTACGCAAGAAGGATTTCAACGTTCTTTACCGAAGTTGACTTTCATCATATTCCTCGAGAGGATAATAGGATGGCAGATGCTCTTGCTACGCTTGCTTCCATGATTGTTGTGAAGTATTGGAATGAAGTTCCCAATATTGCCGTGATGCGCTTGGATAGGCCATCTCACATATTTGCAGTCGAAGAAGTGAATGATGACAAGCCTTGGTATTTTGATATCAAGAATTTCCTCCAGAACCAGGTTTACCCGCCTGGGGCATCTGTGAAAGATAGGAAAACTTTGAGAAGGTTGTCAGGCAGTTTCTACCTCAGTGGTGAAGTGCTGTATAAAAGAAATTTTGACATGGTTTTGCTCAGATGCGTGGCTAGACACGAAGCAAACCTATTGATGACTGAGGTCCATGAGGGTTCATTTGGTACTCATTCCAATGGACACGCCATGGCTAAGAAGATGTTGAGAGCAGGCTACTATTGGCTGACGATGGAGTCTGACTGTTGCAAATATGTGAAGAAATGCCACAAGTCTCAGATTTATGCGGATAAGATTCATATTCCTCCGACACTTCTGAATGTGATTTCATCACCATGGCCTTTCTCTATGTGGGGAATCGACATGATCGGCATGATTGAGCCGAAAGCGTCCAATGGACACAGGTTTATTCTCGTGGCAATTGACTACTTCACCAAATGGGTTGAAGCCGCTTCGTATGCGAACGTGACTAGACAGGTGCTTGTGAAGTTTATCAAGAACCAGCTGATTTGCCGTTATGGTGTGCCAGAGAGGATCATTACCGATAATGGATCTAATCTGAATAATAAGATGATGGATGAGTTGTGCGATGAGTTCAAGATTGCACACCATAATTCCTCTCCCTACAGACCCAAGATGAACGGGGCTGTTGAAGCTGCTAATAAGAATATTAAGAAGATTATCCAGAAGATGACTGTCACGTACAAAGATTGGCATGAGATGCTGCCATTTGCTTTGCATGGATATCGTACGTCTGTACGCACTTCAAAAGGGGCAACCCCTTTCTCTCTTGTTTACGGCATGGAAGCTGTTCTCCCAGTAGAGGTGGAGATCCCATCAATGAGAGTCTTGATGGAAGCCAAGTTGACTGATGCTGAATGGATTCAGAGTCGTTATGACCAATTGAATTTGATTGAAGAGAAGCGATTAACTGCCATGTGTCATGGTCAGTTATATCAGCAGAGAATGAAGAAAGCATTCGATAAGAAGGTCAAGCCTCGTGTGTTTCGAGAAGGTGACCTCGTGCTCAAGAAAGTTTTGTCTTTCGCGCCCGATTCCAGGGGCAAGTGGACTCCAAACTACGAGGGTCCATATGTTGTTAAGAGAGCCTTTTCAGGCGGAGCTTTGATGCTTACAACAATGGATGGGGAGGATTTCACTCGTCCTGTGAATTCAGATGCAGTCAAGAAATACTTTGCCTAGAAAAAAAGTATATGCAAATGAAAAACAAAATAGCCCGCTAAGTTGAAAACCCGAAAGGGCGACTTAGGCAAAAATGAGCGTCTCGGTGGAGAACCCGCAAGGGTAATCCAGGAAAAAATTAGAGACTTGAAAAAAAAGAATATTTGCATCCCGCTAGATTGAGTACCTCACTCTGGGGCAATCTAGGAAAAAATTAGGGATTTGGCAAGTAACTGCATCCTGACAAGATTTTCTGGTCACCAGCTGTCTTTTCGTCAGAGGATTCTCGATTCATCGTCAACTGAAGCTTCGAATACATCGAGATTCAAATTGGTAGAGAAAGGATCATTATGTTCAATGTAGCCCTCTTCCAATATATATCACTGATTTCAAATTTTGTACAGATCTATGGAGTCTTGCCATTTGCAGGCTACCATTCCATCAAATAAATTTGAGCTTTTTATCCTATTATTTGCACTCTTATTTGTTTCAATTCGACAAATGTTTTGCATGTTTAATTGATAAAATATCATTGCCTTAAACAAACCCAATTTTTTCAAAATTGTTGTTTTAAACAAAGTGAATATTCACAATGTTGAAAGGATACCTGAGGATGTCTCAGTGCTCTCCCAAGGGCGGTATGATTCCCAACGGGTAAGGCGTTTGTTCATATTCCTGGTTTGGTTGTATCCCTTTCTCCAGATCTTTGTTGGGGGTTGTTCCTCAAGCAAAGTTGTTGGTGGGGTTGTTCCCCAGCATAATCGCAAGTAGAGTGTAGTTGAAGACTCAGTTTTCTCCAGCAGCAGTTTCTCTCCAGCATGGAGGTTATTTTTTGGAAGGTTCAGTCAGTGGGTTAACATCCCCGTATTTTATCTATCCCCATCGTAGTCGCTAGCAGAGTTGTTGTTACTCTCTGCAGTGCAGTTGCCAGTAGAGTTGTTGATTTCTCTCCATCAGAGTGATGGTTCTCCTCGGCAGAGCAGGATTTATTTTCCTACTCAGTGGTTGATTGGGTTGATATCCCAGTATTTTTATCCATATCTCTCCTCAGCATTGTCGGCAGAATGGTTGTTGTGGCAATATCGCCTGTTGAAGCTCCTTCAATCCCCAGTATGGTTGATTGACGGCTCTGTCATCCAGAGATTGGATTGATTTCCTGATTGCTTTTGATCCTCAGTAGAGTGGTTTATTGCAGAATCTACTGATATGATCCGTCAGGTATGCATGTTCTCCCCCAAGTAGAGTGGTTTGTTGCAGAATCTACTTGTGTGGTGCTTTCTCCTTTAGTGGGTTGTTCCCAAAGAAGGTGGCCGACAGTTTTCCCTAGTAGAGTTGCTTATGCAGTTAGATTCTACTTGGATGTTTTGTTCTCCTGCAGTGGGTTGGACCCCAGATTTGTTTGGAGTTGCTGTGAACTGTTGTTTCTCAGTTGATGCTGAGATCCCCTGCAGATGTTTCAAGAGTTTTCTCTTGTTCCCAACAGATTCGTCTTGGTGGCAGTTTTGCCCGTTGTGACTTTCTGTGCCCTGATTGGTTTGTTTTGCTGATCCATCGCTCAGAGATTTGGTGTATCCTGATATCTCTTCTTCCCCTGCAGTATCCGCAGATCTTTGTTGTATAGCATGTGGATCTCCGCAGATTGGCTTTCCAGGTGGTTTCTCCCTTGGAAGTATAATACCGGGCGTTTGATTCCTGGGCCTGTTGTGTTAGATATGTCTGTTTTGTCAGCATTCATCAAACATAAACACGCATATTCATGCATATTCATGAAACATTCAGATATTCATGTTGCATTGTTTGCCATATATCTCTTGTTTATTGCGTCTCCTGCTATGGGTTTCATAGATCTCTCTAAAAGATCTCCCTAAGTGGATGTCGGGTTTAAATCTCTCAATATAGAGTCAGCCCCGTAAGCAGAAAGAGTCTGTCTTTCCTTCTGTAGTTCCCCACTGAGATATACCCTCGTGGATGACGGTTTCTTCCGTTTCCTCCTAACACATATATTGGGATGGATGTTCCTATTGAGTTATATCCTCATAGGATGAGTCTTGATTCGGTCTGTCTTTTCGGAATATTCCCGAATAGGCGTTTTGTCAAACGTCTTGTGCTTCCCAGTGGGTTGTTCCCCAGCGGAGTTTTCGGGCCACTACCCTTATACCGGTAGTTGTAAGTCATATTTTCCTGCCCTTTTGATGGAATTGGTGGTTATATACCTTTTATTCCTCGGCAAGAGTTGTTGGTTTTCTGCCTAGTAGTGGGTAGTCGTAAATCCTGCCTTCTTACTCTCCAGCAGAGTTTGTGGTTTGTTATAAACCCTATTTTTGTTTCCCGTGTGGATTTGTGGTTTCTTTCATCCCCACGTGAATTTGTGGTTATTCCCACCAGAGTATGGCTACTACCCCGTATTCGGTAGCTGTAAGCCCTATCTCTTTTCCCCTAGCAGAGGTAACCCTTTGTGGTTCGGTCTGGTTGTTGGTGAATTTTCTGTTGTTGTGGTTTCGTCCCTAACAGGATTAGTATCTCCCTGTGGTGATTTTTATCCCCAGTTGAGTTTGTGGTCTTCTACCCCGTATTCGGTAGTTGTAAATCCCATGTTGTGGTTTTGTTCTCCCTAGTGGAGTTTGTACCTTGTGGTACAGGTGGATAATTGCCGGTTGCTTGCAATTTTATCCCAGCTGAGTCTTTGGTTCTACCCAGTAGTCAGTAGTGTTAACCTCTTGTTTCCTCAGCCAGAATTTTTGGTATTCTACCCCGTATTCGGTAGATGTAAACCCTAATCTCTTTGTGGTTATCTTCATTCAATATTTGATGTTGATATTCCCCCCTGCTCCTGGGTAGTTGCTCCTGAGTAAACACTTGTATCCCCAGTGAGTCTTCTGGATCATTGCCGTATGCTTGCAATGTTATCCCTTTTGAAGTCGCCAGTGGGTCCTTTCACCGTTTGCTAGTGATTTGTTCCCCGGATCATTGATCGTTTATCAATGTATTCCCAGCTAGTCCCTGTGGATAATTGCCGGATGCTTGCAATTTATCCTCAGCGGATCGTCTTTCATTTACCCGTTTGCTTGGTAATGATTGTTGCTTCATTTGATCGGTCATCTTTGTATACCTATTTTGGTATCCCGATGCCTTTCCTTCTGGTCGATTTATCCTTTATTAACCCAGTAACCGGTTGTGGATAATCTTCCTTGCGAGTGTATTATTCACGTTCTGACGGTAATGAATAATATATCTCATGCACTCTTCAGTTGAAGCCTTTTGTGTTTCCCTAGTCGAGTAAGATTCGTATTTCCCTTTGCGGAGTCGAATATCTCTTCGTTGTTGGATAATTGCCGGATGCTTGCAATTTATCCTTTGAGTTGTCTTTCGTTTACCCGGATGCTTGGTATCGATTGTCTCTCTTTGGTTAGTCACCTATTATATACTTCGGTATCCCTGGTGTCTTTTCCTTTCGAGTATATTATTCACGGTCTGCCGGTAATGAATAATATTTCTCATGCGCTCTTTAGTTGGAATCCTCTATTGATTTTCCCCAACTGAGCAAGATTCGTATTCTTTGTAGAGTCGAATATCCATCCTTTAACCAGTTTGTGTTTTGGGTGATGTGTGTTTTGGCATATATACCAATCCACGTTTTCGGTAGATCACCTATTATATGCTTCGGTATCTCTGGTGTTTCTTACCATGCGAGTTTATTATCTACGTTTTGACGGTAATAGATAATATATCTCATGCGAGTATTCTTATCCACGTTCTGACGGTAATGGATATTATATCTCATGCACTCTTTGGGTTTGTGTCCCCATTTGAGTACGATTCATTTTCCCGTAGTGGATTCGAATGTCCATCCTATAAGTTCGATTTGCTTTTTCAAGCCCTCCTTTCGGATGATGAGTGTTTTGGCATATATACCAACTCACGTCTCGGTCGGTCACCTATTATATACCTCGGTATCCCTGGTGTTCCTTCCTGTCTGCTCCCTATTATGACTTTGGTCCCCTGTGGAGTCAGATTTTCCTGAGTTTATGTACCTTTTTCAGGTCTTTCTCAGATGTTTGGTTGATTGATATCTCTCACCCTTATACCGGTCTTAGATATTCATTTGTCCTGAGTTTGTTACCCTTATACCGGTAACATCTCATCCTTTGGCTTCCCCTGGAAAGTCTTTTCTAGATTTCCCCAGCGGGGTTGTGTTTCTATTTGTGTTGCTGTATGGGTGTTTTCCCCAGTACATGCATTTCGTGAGTCAGCTTGAGTCTTTCCCACGGGAGTTGTTTTCCTTTGGAATTGCTTTTTTCCCCGGCTTGAGTCCTTTATCTTCCCCAGTGAGGTCTCCAGTCTGATTTCTGTTATCCTAATCAGAGTCGTGTCTTGCACACGTTGCGTCAGTTTTGTTTTCCCAACTCGAAGTCGTGTCCTGCTCACGCATCCTTTTTCTTTATTATCCCCACAAGAGTCTTGTTAGAGTCTCTGTTCCTAGTGAGTGAATTACTCCGATGGATCGTCTGTTCTCCTGTGTGAACCATTATCCCCACAGATTTTGTGTCTTTTGCACGCATACATTTGCATCATGAGGTCTCTTAGGGACCAAAATTTGTCTCATTACTGTTATTTAAGCCCATTCTACCGCGTCGAGACGAAGATTTCTAAACTTCATTTCTCCGGGCAGAATGACCTTAAATAGGGGCATCTGTAAGACCCCAATTTTATCCCTAAGATCCCTCATGGCCCATAACATCTCATATCATGGCCTCAAGGATCATTGCATACCCTAGCTGCCTCCTAGTGGGTGGGCTATCTTGTGAGTGTGGTTCTTGATCACCAAGCATGTATTGCATTTGTATATCATTGCTTTTCATATGTTTACTAACCAAAAGTACAAAAATATTGTCATCTAACCTTGTTACTTGCAGATGAAGCCAACTAGGTCAAACCAGTTAAAATCAGCCATTGGGCAATGGATGGTGACCATTCTTGAAGAATTTGGGCACCATGATCATTCATCAAGGGTTCATATAAGTTGTGATATCATTGTGGATCAAGATCTCATGTGGTAGAGGCTTGGAATTCATCAGAACATGGCTCAGTCAACCAAAACCCTAGCAAAGTCAACTATGGTCAACTGTGCATTTAATCAGGGATTGGAAGGTGTGAGATGGTTGGAAAGACCTCATTCATGTCCATATGAGCCTCATTTGTCATTTCAAAGATCAAGGTTGAAGGATTTGAGGTCAAACAAAAAGTTTCCCAAAATAGAAATGACCTGTAATTTTCACCTGCCAAAAATGGAAAGTTTTTCTCCCCAAAATTACATGTCCAAGAATGCTTCAAATCAAATTTTTCCCAACATGAAAGTTGAAGATCTTGTTCTCACCTTTCCAAAAAGTCCAAGAACACTCATTTCTCATGTATGGTTGGCAAGTTATGATCAAATCATTTTCCAAAAATGCCTAAATTCAAAGTGGCATAACTTTTGAATGGAAAGGCCAAATTGGATGGTTCTTCTTTGAGAAAACCCCATTTGATGTGTACTATCCAAATCCATCATCACATTTCACCAAAAACCTTCACATAAAAAGGTCATTTTTCAAGTGGACCATTTAAAAATTGGTGGGGAAAAAGGCCAAATTTCAAAGTACATGGAATTTTGACATGAAACCAATTGGAATAGCTTCTAAATGTGATTTATGGTTTGCTTCAAGTGAAAAATTACTGTTACATTGCATGGGATTGCATAAGGGCAAATTGGCCAATTTCCATAACAAGCTTCATTTTGCTAATCATCCAAATTTGGTTAAACATGATTAAGGCATGGATTAACATGAGGTATAAAAGCCTAATCATAACAGAAACTGCAGAATCAACAATCATTTTTCAGATCCAATCCAAAATCTCACAAACTCTCTCAATTTTCACAATTCTCACATTCACTTTTTTCATCAATTCATCAAGAATCCTTGATCCTTTATGTTGTTTCTCGCTGTAATCTTCATCTGCAGGTATTCTTGGATTTCTGTTTGAAGCAATTGAGGGGAAGAATCGATCAAAACCAACTGTTGCAAAGCTTGCTCCTCACATGGCAGTTACGAATTTACACTGATTCAAGCATTGTTGAGCTAAACAATCATCACCATTCACCTCCTACAACATCCTACTCCATCTGTTTCACATTATTGAGGCTAAAAACACACGGATTCAAGCACTGCACATCAAGAAGGTGAAAATTCAAACTCTTTAATTATTTCAATCAACATGTGGCTTAGATAGATCCTTCGACATATAGTAGAATGAAGCTTGAATCGTGCATTTTCGTTGGATATCCATGGAGAAATCTTGAATTAAAGTTTGTGCACCAAAACATTTCTTGATTAGATCTTTTTGTATGTTGACTTCTGGATGATTTCCTTGCCATATTCGTGATCTACGTTGAACACCGGTTCCAACCATATATGATTTGTGCATTTTCGTGCAAGATTGTCCATACTGATTTTCTGGAAATGATGAACGCGAAGAACACTTGAATTCCTTCCCAGTTCGCGTGTTTGATCCATTTTCCTGGCCTGGATTTTGAATTAGGTGTTTCCCGCGGCTTCTGGAAAATCACGTGATGCCACGCCATTTAGTGAAACGGGGCGTTTTGATCCTTACCTTTGATGGAAGGTACGTAGGCAACGGGTTCATCCGTTCGAACACAAAAATAATTAACATATACATTCTTTTCTCATCATCCCAACCATGTTTGCACAATATGTCAAAAACAAATAAACATTTTTCTTATACAACAAGTGTGAAAAGGGTTCCCTAGGAGTACCTAGGACGTGATGGGTGCCTAACACCTTCCCGTTGCGTAATTTACCCCTTACCCCGATCTCTGATCTTTTCATTGGTTTTCTACGTGTAAAACTTCTTAGGCTTTTGTTCGCTTTTTAGCCAGTCCTTTGGATAAATAAAAGTGTGGTGGCGACTCTATTTACTTGTATACTTTGCTTATGATTTAGTCAATAAATCATATAGCAACGAATACACCGCTACAGAAAAGTGGCGACTCTGCTGGGGATAAGAGAAGTTTCCCTGGTGGTATTGCCTACTTTTCACCCTTGTTGTATGATATATTGTTATTTGTTATTTGACATATTTTTGTACAATTTGGGATAACTGTATTGATTGTAATGTTTGAATTGCTTGATATACAATTGCTGTTTGCTTTGGTGATCTCTGTGAGATGAGTTCTGTACCCGAACTCAAGTGCACTCTAGGATAGGAGAATGGCATAGTCTTGTTGACTGGTGTGGAGTATTCCTTAGCCAGTTGACTTGCGAGTCCATTCACTTGGTGGAGGTCATGTTGGATTAATAATGTCACACAAGTTATTTGTGGTTAGGCATTATTCTTTCAATCATGTGCCTTAGAAGCCAAGGACCGTAGTTTACCAAACCCATCTTGGCCTATTTTTAGGACGTAGTGCGGAGGTCGTTCAGATGTAAGATCTGATGCGATTGTTACGCGATGCTACACTCATAAGAGTCTCTCTTGAGAATATTTTTGGAATACGAGTATTCGTTCCTCCGATAATATCCGAGAGATGGGACGATGATTATGGGAACCTCTGGTAGAACATGTCTGGCAGGTTTAAACCCTAGTACACTCCCTTTGGGTGGTTCTTAACCAAGACTCCATGCTCGTGACTCTCAGCAAACCCGTGATTCATGGTTGAGTCGTTCAGACACCGTTAATATCAATGGAACTTGGGCGTTGATAAGGTGCAAACCATAATCCGCCAAAATGGATGATTGATATTAAGGATGTCAGAGCCGGTTCATGTACCGTTAATATCAATGGAACTTGGGTGTTGATAAGGTGAAAACCTGAATCCACCAAAATGGATGATTGATATTAGGGATACAATGAGCTTTCCCATGACCTTTGTTTGGTGTTCTTTGCTTGATCCTTGAGTGTGATTGTTGCATTCATACATCCATGCATTCATCTGCATTTCATGTCATCAGAAAAAGAGAAAATTTTCAAGGAACTTAAAAGGGTTTATTTGCAAAATTTTCAGACATGGAAAGACCAAAAAGGCATACAAAGAAGTACAGTTTCCGACAGCCCGATGTAAAAGAGTTAAGGAATCTGACATCTTATGTACTAGATCCCTTGGGTTTCAAAGCTCATTATGGGAAGCTTCTGCCTCTGCTCACTACTCAGGTTGATGAGGGTCTGATGAGTACTCTAGCTCAGTTCTATGATCCGCTGTATCACTACTTCTCCTTTCCGGACTTCCAGTTATTGCCTACCTTGGAGGAGTATTCTCACCTCATTGGGATTCCTATTCTGGATCAAGTGCCGTTCAGTGGCCTAGAGAGTATTCCATCTGCTCGAGAGGTCGCTAGTCTGTTGCATATAGATGAAGATCTGATCAGAGCTAATCTGACCACCAAAGGCGGAATTCAGGGTTTTCCTTCCGAGTTCCTCATCACTCAAGATACTTTCTATGGGAAGGCCAGGAGTGAGGATGCCTTTGAGGCTTTGTTTGTATTGCTCATCTATGGTTTAGTGCTGTTTCCCAACTTCGACAAGTTTGTGGACATGAATGCTATTAGGATCTTCTCAGTTCTTAATCCAGTTCCGACTTTGTTGGGTGATGCTTATGTCTCTTTGCACTCCAGGAATGCGAAGGGTGGTGGAGTTATTGTCTGTTGTCTACCTTTGCTGTACAAGTGGTTTATTTCGCACTTGCCGCAGACTGTTGCCTTCAAGGAGAACAAGGGATGTCTACGGTGGTCTCAGAGGCTCATGTCTCTCACTAATGATGATATCTCTTGGTACGATCGCGTGTATGATACCGTTCAGATCATTGATTATTGTGGCGAATTCCCTAATGTGCCTCTTCTTGGTACATGTGGTGGGATAAGCTACAATCCTATTCTTGCACGTCGTCAGCTTGGGTTCCCCCTAAAGGATAAACCTAATAACATTCTGTTAGAAGGTGTATTCTTTCTGGAGGGTAAAGATCCCCAAGGCCTGAAAGCCAGATTTGTCCGCGCTTGGCGCAGTATTCGTAAGAAGAGTAGGAATGAGTTGGGTCCGAAGAATTGCATTGCTCTGGAACCCTACACCTCTTGGGTCAGACAGAGAGCTGCCACTTACTTGATGCCATACGATCATCCGAGACCTACACCTTTGGATGTGGCTGGGCCTTCCACCCTCCCTATCCAACGTGTAGAGGAGTTGAGAGAGGAAGATCTTTCGCGTGCTTGGATCCGTGAAAGAGAGGAATTGCTGCAGCAGCTTAAGGAGAAGGATGCTCTGATAGAGTTTCTCGAGCATCGAGTGATTGATGATCCGAACGACACATGGACGTCTCTGCTTCCTCAGTCTTCTAAGTTCTGGAAGAGAAGGTATGATCAGCTTGCTAAAGAGAAAGCGGACATGGAAGCAGTCTATGAGAGAGAGATCAAGAAGCTGTGTACTTCTCGTCTTCCAGCATCCCAAGCTAATAGGGGTCCATAGGATGTTGTTTTCCTTTTCTCTTTGTATTGATCAAATGCTGTACTTCTTTGCAAAATATATTGAATGAGATTGTTTTCCATGAGAACTTAAAAATGCTAAATATTCAAAAGTTTGCAAATAACACCCTAAGGGTTCCTTGAAAATAAACAAAGCATCTGCACAAGCATTTCATGCATCATTTGCATAAGCAGGTACCCTTGTTTCTGGTCTTCTTGTCCTAACTCTGTGTTCTTCATTTATTTTGAAGACAAGCTGAATCACCGGTATTACACTCGAGCTAATTCTGCAAGAGTAATGGATCAGCTAGAACAAGAGAACAGAGAACTGAAAGAAGAAGTCGCCAGACTTGGCGCTTTGATGGAGCAACTCCTTGCTGCTCAGAACCAACCTGCCCAACCACCTGCAACTCCTGTCCAGAGGACTGTGATTTCAGAAGTCGTTGCTTCCACTGTGCCTGCCGCCAGTGCTCCTTATATGCCCAATGCTATGCCAGCCGGGTTCCCTTGGGGTATGCCTCCAGGTTTCATGCCTGATATCCCAGCTCCAACTTTTGCTCACATGCCGGCATCTAGCCCGGTCCCTATTGCTGCTCCTCCTGTCGTGCATACCATGCCGAGGGTAGACGACCCCATCTATCATTCCGAGCCGTCTGAGGGCCCGGACGTTAATGAAAAGATGGATGCCATGAACGACCAATTCCTCGAGCTGAGGAAGGAATTGAAGACCCTCAGAGATAAATATTTGTTCGGCAAGTCTGTTGCCGAGTTGTGCTTAGTTCCCGGTGTGAAAATATCGATTAAGTTCAAAGTTTCTGACTTTGAGAAGTACAAAGGGAACACCTGTCCACTTGCTCACCTGGTCATGTACGCCAGGAAGATGTCTACTCAGACTGATAATGATCAGTTGTTGATCCACTACTTCCAAGATAGTCTATCGGGTGCTGCGCTCAGATGGTATATGAGCTTGGATAGTGCTAACATCAGATCCTTCAACGACCTTGGCGAAGCCTTCGTCAAGCAGTATAAATACAACGTCGATATGGCACCTAACAGAGATCAACTCAGGTCCATGTCGCAGAAAGACAAAGAAACCTTCAAGGAGTACGCCCAGAGGTGGCGAGAGCTGGCAGCTCAGATTACTCCACCGCTTGAGGAGAAAGAAATGACTAAGATTTTCCTGAAAACTCTTAGCTCGTTTTATTATGAGCGGATGGTAGCAAGTGCTCCCTCTGACTTCACCGAGATGGTGAATATGGGGATGAGACTTGAAGAAGGTGTCCGTGAAGGACGTTTGGCGAAAGATGAAGGCTCTTCTAGCAAGAGGTATGGCTCGTTTGCTAAGAAGAAAGATGGGGAAGCACATGCTGTGCAGTCCCATAAATCAAGGAAACCTCTGGTTCAGAGGAAACCCACACGCCGTGCCGGTCATCAGCATCAGGTGGCCCATATTGCGCCTGTATTCAAAGATAATGCTCAGCAGCAGCAGCAATATCAGTAGCAATATCAGCAGCCTCAGTATCAGCAACAACAACGTCCACAGCAACAGGCTTACCAGCCTCGTGGAAGCACAACCAATCAAGCTAATTTGAGTTATGACCGGAAAAAGATCAGCTTCGATCCTATCCCCATGTCATACGTAGAGCTTTATCCCTCCTTGTTGGAGAGGAAATTGGTTTCTCCCAGGGATCCTCCTGCTATTCCTGCAAATCCACAGTGGTGGTATAAACCGGATCAGCACTGTGTTTATCATTCCGGAGCTCCGGGCCATAATATCGAAAACTGTTATCCACTCAAGACTAAGGTTCAGGACCTTATGAGATGTGGGATCTTGAGCTTCGAAGATTCGGGCCCAAATGTCACTAAGAACCCATTGCCTTCGCATGGGAAGTCTGTGAACATGGTCCAGGGGTGCCCTGGGAAGTATAAGGTCAAATATGTAAGTCATATTCGACGGTCGTTGGTGGAATTACATCGTTTGCTGTGTCAATACAGCCATATGGAGCATGACCACGATAAGTGCCGTATCTGCTCAGTAAACCGCTTGGGGTGCAATCAGGTACGAAGGGAGCTTCAAGAGTTATTAGACGAAGGAACCATTGAGATTCTGCAGAATCGTAATGTCGATGAGGACGAACCGGAGGTTAATGTTATATCTCCAGTGTTCAAATTACCTGAGCCTGTTGTTATCCGCTACGATAGCAGCAAGTCGAAGACTTCTCCTTCCCTCGTGATCAAGCCTGCCGGCCCCGTACCGTATTCTTCTGATAAGGCTGTGCCGTTCAGGTACAATCCAGTTGCTGTGCAAGATGGGGTAGAAATGCCTTTGCCTTCAACTGCTGTAACCAACATCGCTGATGTAAGCGGGTTGACCCGGAGCGGTCGTGTATTCTCTGCGCCTCCTAAGGCTTTTGCTTCTGAATCTGCTGAGCGTCCGGTGGGGACCGCTGTTAATATTCAGAATCCGGCACTTGATGTTGCCAGACCCTCCTCCGTACAAAAGACTCCCACTTCTTCTGTTGGCCCGAGCGGCATTACGAATGAAGAATCTGATGAGATGCTGAAGCTCATCAAGAAGAGCGAGTACAACGTTGTAGACCAGCTTCTATAAACGCCATCCAAAATCTCCATATTATCCTTGCTGTTGCATTCGGAACCCCATAGGGAGGCTCTGCAGAAAGTCTTGGATTTGGCGTATGTTGATCACGACGTCACCATTGAACAATTTGACAGTATAGTCGCAAACATCACTGCTTGCAACACTTTGAGTTTCAGTGACGCTGATCTCCCTGAGGAGGGAAGAGACCACAACATGGCTTTACACATATCTCTAAACTGCAAATCTGATGCTATGTCCAACGTGCTGGTGGACACTGGATCATCATTAAATGTATTGCCAAAATCCACACTCTCCAGATTGTCATATCAAGGTCCTCCTATGAGGCAGAGTGGGGTCGTTGTGAAGGCTTTTGATGGGTCTTGCAAGACCGTGATTGGTGAAGTTGATCTCCCTATCAAAATCGGACCAAGTGATTTCCAGGTTACCTTCCAGGTAATGGACATCCACCCGTCATATAGTTGTCTCCTTGTAAAATGTTCATACCTTATCATATGAAGATGAAATTTGGTGGAGTGTTTCTTAACATGTTTAGCTTCACTTTGGCTTTGGTCCCATTCATTTCTCATTTGTTCATACTGTTTTACAATTGATTGAAGTTGATGTACACTTGGTGACCTAGTTAGGGTTGATTTTTGCATGCTATGACTTCATGATTTAATTTCCATACTTCCTCTTGTCCAAATGGCATGAAATTTGATATGCTGCTCATTGAATATGTCCTGTTTGAGCTGGAATTTTTGTGGAATTTATTGAGCTGTTTTGGTATTTGTTTGATTGTGATCATTCTGTTTACTCATATGTGGTTCACACTTGCTTACTTTGATCTAAATTGTGCATGAAATGGACTTAGTGTATTGTTTTGATATGGGACCAATTGGACTTTCTTCTTAGTTGATTAATCTTGGTTTTGATCATGTTTCACTTGATGTTTTAAGATTTTTCCCTCCTTTGGACCCTAGGCTTGTCCTAGTGGTCTTACTTCTCATGTTTGAGTTTGACTTTGACTTTTCAGGTTAAGAAGCAAAGTGCTTTAAAGGAATTAATGCAAGTTGATTGAGTTGTTTCATTTGAATATTGTGAACTAACTTGTTTGTTTTGTAGGATGCTTAGCTCATTTGAGCTTTGAGCTTTGTGCTTTGCACATTGCATTGTTTGATTGTATATTATCTGTTGGTTAACTACCTTGTTTGTTTTGATCTTTGTGATTGGTGCTGATTATATTTGATCGATTTCAGGTACCATAGTTGCTAATAGTTCTTTGAGAACTTGCATTGCTTTGCTTGTATAGCATTTTCATTGAGGTATAGCACCTTCTTCTTCATGTAGTCTGGAAGACCTGGCTTGTTATTTAGCCAGGCACCTGTCTGAAGTCCTCCTTAAGAGGCAATGTCTTTGTGTGTTTATTTTTTATCCCCAAGCAGGTAAAGTCCTTTGAATAAGGCAATTGGTAGAATCCAAGAGATATGTAGCCTATCTCCTACTATTCTGTGAGTCACTCACCTTGCTCACACTACTTGTGTTGATGCATAGTGAGTAAAAGCCCAAGATCTATCGAGTCTAATTTGTGGAGAGAGTTCCCCCTTTCTGAACTCCACACCTTCTAATATTCAATGCTCTCCCTGACCAGGGATAAGAGTGATGAGGCACACCCCTCATATCCTTTCATCTGCTTCACCTTAGCCCCTCAATGGCAAGGTTAAGAGCACCATTTAACCCATTCCAGTTGACTTTAAAGTCAAACCCTTTGCTTGAGCCTAATTGCTTGGTTATAGTGTGTGATAAATGACCTTGCTTGATTATTTGCTTGATTCACATGTACATGTTTGCTTGCATGTTTTTATGCATTTGTCATCATTGATTGTTCATTAGTGCATAACCACCATTGCATGTCTTTGTGACACATTTGTGTTTGCCCATTGAGGACAATTATAAGACCATTTTGATTGGCTTTTGTTCCCATGATATGGAAGAGATAGAGTGTAAGACCATTTCATTTGGTCACTCATATCTTCTTTGCTCTTGTTTGTTGTATGAGAGGATGCAATTGTAAGTCCCTGTGATGTGGCATTTGTATTCCTATGATCATATGTGGAGGTTAACCTAAGTCCAGATAGATTGGCAGTTGACTTCCATGTTTATTTTGTTTTTGCTTTGAGGAGATTAGAGTAAGACCACTTATTGGCATCTGACATCCTTGTTTTGTTCTGCTTTGTGAGATTGGAGTAAGACCATTTATTGGCATCCGGTATCATTGTTTTGTTTTAGGAGATTGGTGTAAATCCATTTATTGGTATCCGGTATCCGCTTTTGTGTGAGATTGGAGTAAGACCATTGAGTGGCATCCGGTATCACCTTGTCTTTTATTTTACTAACTTGCTTTGTTCCTCATTCCAAAGGACGCACTTGAATCATCTTCTATATGATTTCAAGAGGTGAACCTCTAGGGAGTTTTACACTTCATCATCCATACCCTTTTGTTTAAAAAAAAAAACCTTTTCACATTGTTGACTTTTCAAACTTGTATATACATGTTGTGCAAATATTCTCACCTCTTTCAAATTAGAAACCTGGACCTTAAGTCCTTGACTTTTCAAACTTCATTTTTCTAATACTTCTTTGAATCAATCTTAATCATACTTTGACCATACTTTGTGAATACTCATAATCCATTAACTCCACCCATTCAATTGTTTTGTGGCGTTGTCCATTGTTAATATGTTTTCATACATTAGCCATAGGTTTCAATTCTCATAGTGGTTGATGTAAATCTCACCGCATCCTTAGTGAGTTGATTGTAAGTCTTCCATACTTATTATAGGGTTAACCCCTCACTAGTATGTTGAAGTTATCCTTGCATGGTGGATTGTTGGTATTGGTTGAGTTTTCTCCCGTTGAGAATGAAAAGCCTTAGTGCTCTTGTTTTAAAATTGAATCCACTAACTTTTGGAAGTTTTTAGCCGAACTACGGCGTTTTGATCCTTACCTTTGATGGAAGGTACGTAGGCAACGGGTTCATCCGTTCGAACACAAAAATAATTAACATATACATTCTTTTCTCATCATCCCAACCATGTTTGCACAATATGTCAAAAACAAATAAACATTTTTCTTATACAACAAGTGTTAAAAGGGTTCCCTAGGAGTACCTAGGACGTGATGGGTGCCTAACACCTTCCCGTTGCGTAATTTACCCCTTTACCCCGATCTCTGATCTTTTCATTGGTTTTCTACGTGTAAAACTTCTTAGGCTTTTGTTCGCTTTTTAGCCAGTCCTTTGGATAAATAAAAGTGCGGTGGCGACTCTATTTACTTGTATACTTTGCTTATGATTTAGTCAATAAATCATATAGCAACGAATACACCGCTACAATGCCAAATTGTTGCTGTCAAATTATTCTCTGTCTCGATGAAACCAGGATCGAAAGACAGAGTGTTCCTCATATGGATAGACATTGCATTCATGCATGAATCATAATAACTTGTCTTCTATTTTGCAGGTGTCAGTTTCTAACGTGTTTGATTGTTTCAGGAATCATTGCTCGCGCACGTAAAATCATTCCTTGCACGTAGCACGTCCACACAGATACCCTACCAGGCGTAACAAATCCAAACTGATGGATCTACCCAACGCAGATATTCTTGAGTTGAAGGAGAAAATGGGTGAGCTGATAAACGTCATGCAAGGGCTTGCCTTGGGGAAGAAAGCACTTGCTAATAAGGTGGAAAAGCTCGAACGGGCTTCGGCTGCCAACAGCGGTAATAATCAGGAGGGTGTTTCCAACAATGGTCTCGGTGGATCAAGAGATGGAGGAGATCTCAGAAAGAAGACTATTGTTAGGGTGGTGATCAATAATGGTGGTGGTTTTGGTGCTGCTACAGGCGGTGGATCAGGTCCGGTGGGCAACAATCTGAAGGATAGTCTGTTTCCTTCTTTCTTTGGGGCTGAGGAGGATAGAGAGGAAGACCAGTTCTCCGTGCTGAATGAACAGTTTGGTCAATACGGTGTTCAACCACCAAACAAAGAAATTCAGGTGCTGGCGGAGAAGATAAGGGCTCTAGAAAGTTATGCTACTCCGGGGGTTATCAATATGTCAAACATGGGGCTAGTTGAGGGGATTGTGATCCCGCAAAAGTTCAAAGCGCTTGCATTTGATAAGTATAATGGGAGTTCTTTCCCGGAAACTCATCTCCAGGCTTTCGTCCGAAAGATTTCTGCTTATACAATGGACCAGAAGCTTTGGATGTACTTCTTCTAGTACAGTTTGTCTGGTGGGTCTTTAGAATGGTATACCAAGCTGAAGTCGTCGGATATCAAGAGCTGGTAAGATCTTGGAGATGCGTTCTTTAAATAATATCAATTTAATGCTGACATGGCTCCTAGCCGTACCCAATTGCAGGGTATGTCTCAGAAGCCAAGTGAAGGGTTTAAAGAATATGCACAGAGATGGAGGGAGTTGGCGGCCAGAGTCCAACCTCCGTTGGTAGACCAGGAGATGTCTGATCTGTTTATGGGTACCCTTCAGGGGACGTTTGCAGAAAGAATGGTGGGATGCCCGGTCACCAACTTTGCTGATATTGTAGTGGCTGGGGAGAGAATAGAGAGTTGGTTGAAGCTGGGAAAGATACAGGGTAACGCTCCGTCGTCTGGATCGAAGAAACCCTTTTGTAATGGCCAACGTAAGAAGGAGGGTGATACAAGTGTTGTGTATACCCAAAGAGGACAAGGTAGGGATCGTTATTACCAGCACACTGCTGCGGTAACAATTCCTGCTGATAATCAACAACAGCAACAACAACAACCGCAACAGCAACGACAGCCATTTCAACAGAGACCGCAGAGGGCCGGGTATCAGGTGAGAGGGAGAATGAATGATCGTCAATTTGATAGACCACCTGTGACCTACTCGTTCTTGCTGAAGAAGTTGAAAGATTTGGGGTTGGTCCAGCTGAGGACGTTGGCTCCGTTGAGACCGGATCAGAGGCCTGCCAACTATGATGAGAATGCTAAGTGTGAATTCCACTCTGGTGGCCCTGGACACAATGTGGAGAATTGTAAAGCTTTTAAGCATGTTGTCCAGGACCTGGTGGATTCTAAGGCAATCAATTTTGCACCATCTCCGAATGTTAATGCTAATCCCATGCCTGCGCATGGTCAAATGGGGGTGAATGCAATTTCTGAGGATAAGGGCCGAATCTGGGTGATGAACGTAGATCAGTTGAAAACTCCTTTGGTTGAGGTCAAGAGACAGTTGTTGAAGAATGGGGTCTTCCCGGGTTGTGTTGATTGTTGTGTCGCGTGCACTGTTGCTCCTAATGGGTGTGTTCTGCTGAGGGAGGCTGTCCAGAGGATGATGGATGAGGGAAGCCTCAGATTTGAGAAGATTGGTTTGGGGAAGGAGGATGTCTCCATCATAACCATCTACTTTGACCCGGTCGATTTGTCAGCGCTGGCAGATGCGGCTCCAGTTACCATCACGGTACCTGGGCCAATTCCTTATGACAATGACGATGCTGTGCCATGGGACTATGGTGGAGAGGTATACTGTAATGGGGAGAAACAGGAAGATCAGGCTGCAGGTCAAACCACCGTTTCAAAGGTGGATAATGCCGGACCTAGTGGTTTCACTCGCAGTGGAAGGTTGTTTGCACCTGATGCTTTGAGGAGTGGGGATGGAGAGAGAGAAAAGAAAGATAAGGCCGAGGCTTTAGCCAGGGCAAGGGGGAAACAGGTGGTAAACGAGGGTACTCCTGTGGTGACACCGGTGCCTATTGGGTCGGAGAGAGAACTTGATGATGAAGCTGAAGAATTTCTAAGGATCATCAAGAAATCTGAGTATAAGCTTGTTGACCACTTGCAGCAGACGCCGTCTAAAATCTCAATCTTATCTCTGCTACTGAGCTCAGAGGGGCATAGAGAGGCTTTATTGAAAATACTGAAAAGAGCCTATGTTCCTTAGGAGATTATGATTAATCAGTTGGAGACGGTGGTGTCCAATGTTAATGCCAGCCATGAGCTGGGTTTCACTGATCTTGATCTGACTGTGGACGGGTGTAATCATAATAGGGCTTTACACATTGCAATGGAGTGTAAGGGAGCGGTGCTTTCGCACGTTTTTATGGATACCGGCTCATCACTCAATGTGTTGCCTAAAAAGGCCCTGGCAAAGTTGGACTGTGAAGGGTTGATCTTGAGGCCCACAGACCTGATAGTTAGAGCCTTTGATGGTTCGAAAAGGGCTGTGTTCGGGGAAGTGGAGCTCCCGGTGAAGATCGGGCCCGAGGTGTTTAAGTCTGTATTTTATGTCATGGATATTCAGCCGGCATATAGTTTCCTGTTGGGTCGCCCATGGATACACGTTGCTGGGGCAGTGACTTCGACTTTGCACCAGAAATTGAAGTATATCTGGGATGGGCAGGTCGTCACAGTTTGTGGGGAGGAAGACATCTTTGTCAGCCACCTATCATCATTCAAATATGTTGAAATGGACGGTGAAATATGGGAAACACCAAGTCAAGCATTTGAAACCGTTAAGGTGGAGAATGCCGTTTTTGTTAAGGAGGAGAAGAAGCCGTCCATTTCTTCGTATAAGAAGGCCACCGAGGTGGTGAAGAGTGGAGAGGCTCCAGGTTGGGGAAAGATGATTGACATCGCCGCCAAGGAAGACAGATTTGGGGTTGGTTATCAGCCGGGCCGAGGCTCGTCTGGGCAGAATAAGGGACGTCGTCAACCGTTCACGTTCACCAGTGCTGGAATGTTGGATCTAGATCACATCTATATGGTGGGTGAAGAGGTCGACAGTGACTGTGAGCTTGATCAGTGGATAAAACCGTGCGTACCAGGGATGGAGATCCAGAACTGGAAGGCCGAAAAGATCATCATTGTCACTCTACGTGAAGAGTAATATTTCCTGTTTTTCGATTCTGTATGCATGAAAGCCATACGTTTTGCCCGAAACGTAATGGTTCATTGTAAGGGCCACCTCATGTTTCATTTTGCAATATTTGCATCATAAATAAAAGGATGTTTTTTTCATTAAAAGCGGTGTTCCCTGTTTTTCGTTTATTTTTGCAGTTTAATAAAAACAAAAATAAAAATGGCAATGTTTGTTTTCGTTTTCTTTCTTTTAATTTGCTTCGTTCCGGTTCTAAAGCAATGCATGAATCAACATTCATGCAGATGCGATCTTTCTCAGGATCTCATTGATAACAATCCTGTTACACCCTCATATGACTTCGACAATGCGATCTATCATGCCGAAGAAGAAGGCGAAGAAGATTGTGAACTGTCGGAGGAATTAGCCATGTTGTTGAAACAAGAGGAGAAGGAGATTCAACCGCACGAGGAGCAAGTTGAGATTGTGAACCTGGGTACCGACGAGGTCAGGAAGGAAGTGAAGGTTGGGGCTTCTTTGGAGGCAAATGTCAAGAGCAGAATGGTAGCATTGTTGAAAGAATATGTTGATATCTTCGCCTGGTCTTATCAAGATATGCCAGGGTTGGATACCGACATCGTTGTGCACAAGTTACCGTTGAAAGCAGATTGTCCTCCAGTGAAGCAGAAGTTGCACAGAACTCGACCTGAGATGCCCATGAAAATTAAAGAAGAGGTGCAAAAGCAGTTGGATGCTGGTTTCCTCGCTGTCGCTAATTATCCGCCTTGGGTCGCGAATATTGTGTCGGTGCCGAAGAAAGATGGAAAGGTGAGAATGTGTGTGGACTACCGGGATCTGAACAGAGCTAGCCCGATGGATGATTTTCCGTTACCTCACATTGATGTGTTGGTAGATAATACAGCTCAGTTCTCGGTGTTTTCCTTCATGGATGGCTTTTCTGGCTATAATCAAATTAAAATGTCGCCAGATAATATGGAGAAAACAACGTTCATCACACCGTGGGGCATTTTCTGCTATAAGGTGATGCCATTCGGTCTCAAGAATGCCGGCGCGACCTATCAGAGGGCTATGGTGACTTTGTTTCATGATATGATTCATCATGAAATTGAATGTTATGTTGATGACATGATAGCAAAGTCCCAAACAGAATAGGGGCATTTGGTAGATCTGGCCAAGTTGTTTGACCGATTGAGACAATTCAGACTGAGGTTGAATCCGAATAAGTGCACTTTCGGAGTGCGGTCCGGCAAGTTGCTGGGGTTTATTGTGAGTGAAAGAGGAATCGAGGTTGATCCTGCTAAAGTAAAAGCAATACGAGAAATGCCTGGACCGAGAACAGAGAAAGAGGTTCGTGGTTTTTTAGGTAGATTGAACTATATTTCCCGGTTCATATCTCATCTAACAGCCACGTGTGAACCTATATTCAAATTGTTGAGAAAAGATCAAACGGTCAGGTGGAATAATGATTGCCAAGCGGCATTTGAAAAGATAAAAGAATATTTGCAGGAGCCTCCGATTCTGATGCCTCCTGTGGAGGGACGACCGTTAATTCTGTACTTGACGGTCCTCGAGGGGTCTATGGGGTGTGTATTGGGGCAGCATGACGAGTCTGGTCGAAAAGAGCATGCGATTTACTACCTTAGAAAAAAGTTTACCGACTGTGAAACAAGATATTCACTGCTTGAGAAAACTTGCTGTGCTTTGGTATGGGCTGCTCGCCGGCTAAGACAGTATATGCTGGTTCATACCACTTTGTTGATTTCCAAGATGGATCCGATCAAGTATATTTTTGAGAAGCCAGCATTGACCGGACGGGTTGCGAGGTGGCAAATGATTTTGACCGAATATGATATTCAATATACCTCTCAGAAGGCAATCAAGGGGAGTGTATTGTCTGATTACCTCGCCTAACAACCAATTGAGGATTATCAACCGATGAAGTTTGAATTCCCTGATGAGGACATCATGTTTCTCAAGTCGAAAGATTGTGAGGAACCAATCCCGGAGGAGGGGCCTGACCCTGAATCCGAATGGATTCTGATGTTTGATGGGGCCGTTAACGTGAATGGTAGTGGAGTTGGTGCTGTTTTGGTTACGCCGAAAGGATCCCACATTCCTTTTGCTGCCCGACTAACATTTGAGTGCACCAACAACGTGGCTGAATACGAAGCTTGTATCTTGGGGATTGAGGAGGCGATTGATTTGCGGATCAAAAACCTTGTTATATATGGAGATTCAGCTTTGGTTGTGAATCAGGTTAACGGAAAATGGTATACGCATCAATCTCATTTAATTCCATACCGGGATTATACGAGGAGATTGTTGACGTTTTTCACCAAGGTGGAATTACATCATGTGCCGAGAGAAGAGAATCTGTTAGCAGATGCTTTGGCTACTCTGGCTGCCTTGATTAAGGTGCAGTGGTGGAATCAGTTCCCTAATGTTGAGGTGGGACGTCTGGATAGACCGGTTTATGTGTTTGCTGTTGACACAACGCCTGATGATGAGAAGCCGTGGTTTTTTGATATCAAGCGCTATCTAGAAACCCAGGAGTATCCTGAGGGAGCATCCAAGAAGGACTGAAAGACTCTGAGGAGGTTGGCCATGGTGTTCTATCTGAACAAGGATGGGGTTTTGTACAAGAGGAATTTTGATTGGGTCTTGCTCAGATGTGTCGATGATAGAGAAGCGAGCCAATTGATGAAAGAGGTTCACGAGGGGTCGTTTGGTACCCATGCCAGTGGGAATGCAATGGTGAAAAAGCTGTTAAGGGCTGGTTATTATTGGATGATGATGGAGGCCCAATGTTTCAATTTCGTTCGGAAGTGTCATAAATGCCAGATTTATGCTGACAAGGTGCACGTGCCTCCAAATCCGTTGAGTTTGATGTCATCTCCGTGGCCGTTTGCTATGTGGGGCATTGATATGATCGGGAAGATCGAGCCTACGACTTCGAATGGGCATCGGTTCATATTAGTGGCTATCGATTACTTCACCAAATGGGTGGAAGCAGCCTCTTACGCGAATGTGACGAAGCAGGTCGTTGCCAGATTTCTCAAGAGAGACATCATTTGCAGATATGGGGTTCCCGAAAGAATCATTACTGATAATGGTTCTAATTTGAACAATAAGATGACGGTAGAACTGTGCCGGGAATTCAAGATTGAGCATCACAATTCTTCTCCTTATCGTCCGAAGATGAATGGGGCGGTCGAGGCGGCCAATAAGAATATTAAGAAGATTGTGTAGAAGATGGTCGTAACCTATAAGGATTGGCACGAGATGTTGCCGTTTGCATTGCATGGGTATCGAACTTCGGTGCGTACATCTACTGGGGCAACGCCTTTCTCGCTTGTGTATGGAATGGAAGTCGTGCTACCGGTTGAGGTTCAAATTCCCTCTTTGAGAGTCTTGATGGACGTGAAATTGCAAGAGGCTGAATGGGTAAGGACTCGGTACGAAGAGTTGAGCCTGATTGAGGAAAGGAGGCTGGCGGCCATTTGTCATGGGCAGTTGTACCAGCAGCGAATGAAGCGTGCTTTTGACCGAAAGGTGCGACCTCGGGTATATCACGTAGGAGACATGGTGCTAAAAAGGATCCTTCCTCCTCAGAACGATCGTCGGGGAAAGTGGACGCCCAATTATGAAGGTCCATTCGTGGTCAAGAAGGTTTTCTCTGGCGGAGCCTTGTTGTTGACAACCATGGATGGTGAGGATTTTCCATCCCCTGTGAATGCGGACGCAGTTAAAAAATACTTCGTATAAAGAGACCCGCTGGACGAAAAGAATAAAATAGTCCAGGCAAAAATGGGCATCCCGGCGAACCAAAAAAAAATGAAAAGGTTCGGGCAGAAATTAGGGATAAAAAGAAAAAACTGTACACCCGGCAAGTCGAAAACCCCACAAGGGCGACTTGGGCAAAAAAGGGTATCCCGGTGGACTGAAAACCCGAAAGGGCGGTCCAGGCAAAAGAGGGATTGAAACGAACAACTGCGTCTAGCATGATCGTTTATGCTTTGGTTAAGACACCGTGGATAATTCCCGATAGGGATCGGACGGAAGCGTCTTGTTTAGAAGGCAGAAAGCACGGAGAGTCTTGAGGACATATGGGGTGTAACTGAGTTGGAACTCGATGAGATCATAGGTTCACATTGCCATTAGGATAGATTTTCCTTTTGTGCACAATTACCTCTTTTCAGGAATTGCTTCCTTTGTATTGCTCCGTTACGAGCCACACCTTTTCCAATCAATAAAATGCATATTCAGTCAAATAATTTTGTTTTTGTTTTCATTACCGCTTTGATTGCAAAAACATCCATTTATTTTGATAAAGAATCTTTGCATTTTGAGACATGGAGATCCCTTCCAAGGCATGTCCATAAGATTGAAAACCTGAAATCTTATTCGGAAGGTATAGTGACCTAGGTGTTGAAATTTTGGCACGCCTGGGGCACGTTTTTATCTAACGATCTCTTTTGCAGGTGTTGTTAGATATTTTCACTCACTTTCAGGTTGTGATGTGAAGCTTTTGACAAAAGATCCCCGAGGAGTCCAATCAGGGACGAGGAATTGAAGAATGGTGAAAAGATGGCGAAAGACGTGCGACGATCCTTGAGGATTAATCAAGAAGACTCTTCAAAGTCTGGAGAGTGGAAAGTTGATACTCTGGTTAGAGGATGAACGCTAGTTCGGCGAGTCGACAGGTGTTCCATGTCAATATTCCGTATTTTTCCCTAGCAGGGTCGGGATTGGTGTCTCCCCAGCAGGTTCGAGATCGGTGTTTCCTCGACAGCCAGGTCTGAAGGCTGTCGTTTCCCCTAACATGTTGGAGCTTGTTAGTTCCCCAACAAGTCGAAGAATGTTGTTTTCCCCGCAGAGTGCGTTGGTAGTTGTTCCCTAGCAGCAGTGTTATTCCCCAGCAGGGTGAAGGTTGGAGTATTATCGAGTTCCTCAGCAGAGTGCCTCGAGCTCCCCAGAAGAGTCCCTTGAGGGGGATACTTTTTATGCATTCATCATTTAGATAAGCATAGCATATTGCATACCCAATTGTGTAGCATTTCCATGGTTATGGAGCATTATGCTGAAAAAATCATGCATCACCATTGCAAGCATAAGCTAGTCTCAAGCCGTGGTTACCGTTTGAGATTTGGTTTCGCCGGTTGGTGAAGATGCTCCTCAAGCCGTAGTTACCGTTTGAGAAGTGGTTTCGCTAGTTGGAAGATCAGCATCAGCATTGCGAGCATCAGTTAGTCTCGAGCCGTGGTTACCGCTTGAGAGTTGGTTTCATCGGATGGTGAAGATGTTACTCTGAGGAGTTTAGCATCATGATTTTGGGTTAACGGTATTCCCCAGTAGTGCGATACTGGAGAAGATTTCTGTCGTGCGAGATGGAAATTGGAAGATGTTACTCAAGCCGTGGTTACCGCTTGAGAATGGGTTTCGCCGGATGGTGAAGATGTTACTCTGAGGAGTTTAGCATCATGACGTCAGATCAACAATGTTCCCCAATAGCGCGATATTGGAGGAAAATTTTCCATCGAGCGGAGATGGAAATGACAATCAGAGAACGTTACGCGATCAGCGCGAAAATTGAAGAATGGAGAAAAGGAAGTGTTGCGGCATTTTCTGGAGAATGGGGTTCAAATGGAGATTGGAGTTGAAGATTATATCCGGGATGAGGTACTCAGGATTGTCTTCTGATCATGTGTCACCTTAGACTTTGGCGAGGCCAACAAAAGTCGTTATGGGTATCTTCGGAGGAAGAAATGCACATGTTACCTTCCTTTCGTGAAGGTGTACCCTCTGATATGTCGCCATCAGAGTGGTGTTTGGTGTTATTTCCGGCGTTGCCAGCGGAATTATCACAAGAAAATGGAGAACGGGGTTCGAATGGAGAAAAGGAAGTGCTGGGCATTTTCTGGAGAGCGGGGTTCAAATGGAGAAAGGGAGACACGTGGTGTTTTCTGGAGAATGGGGTTCACAATGGCGATCGTGAGTTATCGTCAGGCGACTGGGGTTCAAATGGAGATTGGGGTTCATTGTTTGGTAAACAGGAGTGTTATGAAGTTGTCGGGGTTCAAATGCGGTGATCAGGGATCACACGCGCGAAAATAATTGTTCGGGGTCCAAGAAAAAGCAAAAAATCAATCAAAGAAGTACCGGGGTTCAAGAAAAAGAGAGAAAAATCAAAAGGTTGTGGGGTTCAAGAAAAGAAAAAATATAATAGTAATCCCCAACGGAGCGCAAATTGTTCGTTTGTTCTTGGTACTCAACCACTCTTCACTCTGATCATCTGAAAGTCGAGGCTGTTCATATCGACAGGTTCACAGTGGATTGAATAGGGGCAGCTATAACACCTCAAAATTTGCCCTTCTCTTCTTGGGACTAGTTTAGCATATTGCATTTCATCCTTTAGGACATTAGGCATTTGCATATTGCATATCATAAAATAAACAAGTCATCCTCCTAAGTCTTTCTCAGAAGATAGAGAGGTTAAGAGATTCAAGCCTGAGGGTCTCATGGATTGATCACCAACCATCTGAGGGTTTGTGCTTCAATTAGGGTTTTCTTGGCCCTTCAAAAGGTTGAGCATTATCTTGATTGCAAGGGAACATCATCATCATCATGGTTATGTCCTTATCAAAGGTTTCAGAATTCATGCTCAGGTTCTTTGGGATTAGGGTTTTGACCTCTGGTCAACCCTAAGCAATTGCATTCTTCCAACCAGTGATTGTCAAGAAGATGAGGTATTCTATTGGAATGAGGATCACATGATCATTATATTGAGCTTATCTGAGCTAGGGTTTCACTTCTGAGCCAATTGGCCAAGTGTTAGAGGCTCAAAGTCCACAGTGCATTTTCAAGTCATCTGGGCCCATAAAAGTCAACTGAAAGTCACCTGAGGGCTAGGAGGGGGAGAAATGAGTTTCAACATCTCATTCATGTTCAAAAGAGGTTCATTGGTCATTACAAACACTTATCTTGAAGAATTTGAGGTCAGATCAAAAGTTTCCAAAAATGGAAAGATTTTGGTTCAAATTCAACTTGATTTTATATCATCAAATAAGATTCAAATGGATTTTTGTCCAACATGAAAGTTGAATATCTTTCTCTCCCATTTCCAAAAAGTCCAAGATCATAAATTTATGATGAATGGTTGAGGAGATGTGAGCAAATGATCACCAAGTGTGCTTGAAACTTCAAAGTGGCATAACTTTTGACTCAAAACTCCAAATGAAGCCACTCTTTTTGCAAAATTCTTGTCTTGACCTATATTTTCCAAATCCAATATTGCATTGCATGAAATTTAATCATATAATCATTTGCCCATGCATGCTCATTTTGGAGGGAAAGTGACAAATTTGAATTTGGTGCATCATATGAACAAAATACCATTACCATTGTGTTCATTGGGAGATTTTGAGTGAGTTTACACCCTCACATGTTACTGTTCACGTCCAAAATTAGCCATGCACCTTCACTTTTCCAAATTTTCAAAACACCTCTCATTGCACTAATCCTAATTAACTCATGACTAATTATGATTTGGATGTGATTAAGACAGCATATATAAGATAAATCATAACAGAATTGTTCATAATCACAAATTCTAGATCTAGATCTCATTTTCCCTCCAAATTTCTCTCTCATTGGAATTCAAATTTTCTCCACACAACCACATATTTTCTTGATAGATCCATCATCCTCATGACATTTGGAGCATGATTCATCCATTTTTTGTGGAAATTGAGCAAGGTTTGAAGCATGTCAAGCATATGAACACATCAATGGCAAGTGCAAATTAAGCAAGATCTAGGTCGTGGCAAGCATCCATTTCTACATCAAGCTTCATAACAAGAGCAAAGGAGGAGATCTACACACTTTGGAGGCCTTGAACACACTGTTTTGATCACTGTCGTTCCAGGTTGGTGAAAATTCGAACCTCTTAATTCATGATTTTATGGACATGATTAGATAGGCCTTTCCATGTGTAAGACCCCAATTTTGTCCCTAAGATCCCTCATGGCATCATATCATATCATTTCATTGCCTTAAGGATCATTGTGCACCTTGTTTCCTTCCCTGTGGGTGGGTTATCTTTTGAGAGTGGTTCTTGATCACCAAGCATGTTTTGCATTTGTATATCATTGCTTTTTCTTTTTACCACTAACCAAAAGTACAAAAATATGTCATTTAACCTTGTTACTTGCAGATGAAGTAATCACAGGACAAAGCAGTCAAAGGCAGTCATTGAGCTATAGATGGTGGCCATTCTTGAGAATTTGGACACCACATTCATTCACAAGAGCTTATATGAGCTATGATATTATTTTGAATCAGAATCCCAAGTGGTAGAGGCTTGAATCTCATCAAGGCATTCTTCAGTCAACTGAAACCCTAGCCAGTCAACTGCCAAGTCAACTGTGGATTTTGGAGGTGGGAAGTGATGGAAAATACTTCATTCATGTTCAAACAAGTCTCATTTGACATTTTAAACACTCTCATTGAAGGATTTGAGGTCCAGTCAAAATTTGCCAAAAATAGAAAGTGACCTATAATTTGAACTTTCCAAAAATAGAAAGGTTTTCATCCAACTTCAACTTCATATTACATGATCAAAAATGCTTCAAATGAAATTTTGTTGAACATGAAAGTTGTAGATATTTCTCTCCCATTTCCAAAAAGTCCAAGATCATCCATTTCTCATATGTGGTTAAGGAGATATGATCAAAACATGGCCAAGTGTACTTGAAGATTCAAATGTGCATAACTTCTCAACCAAAGCTCCAAATTGCATGGCTCTTTTTGCATTATTCTTGTTTTGACCTATAATTTCCAAATCTTGCATAACATTGCATAATTTGTCATTTCATGAGCACTTGCCAATTTTGGGATTTTTGGAGGGAAAATTCATCATTTAAATTTGGTGCATAATTTGAATATTTTGCCTTCACCATTGATTTCAAAATTGCATTTTAAGTGAAATTAAGTGGAATTCGTGTACTGTTCACATGCCATTTCCATGCACAAGGGTGAAATCCCAATTTTGCAAAACACCTCCAAACTTAATCAAATTCATTAGCACATTGGTTAAGCATGATTAGAGCATGATTAAGAGGGAGTATAAAGCACAAAACCCTAACAGAATTGCAGAGGACAATCATAATTTTCAGATCTCAAAATTTTTCACACTTTTTTCTCTCAAATTTTTCTCTCCATTTCTTCAATCAAAGCACAATTCATTGCCTATTTCTTCATCTGGAAGCATCATGAAGCAAGATTGAACCTAGAATCGAAGGAATTCGTGTAGTTTGAGGCAGCTTGAAGCTTGAAGCTCAACAATGGTGAAATTCATTTCTGGCTTAATCACGAGCAATTGGACCTCAAGCATTCATCCATTCACTTGTACAAGCTTGCTAGAAGACATTTGAAGCATTGCAAGGCCTGGATTAATCAAATTCCAAAGTCGCTCTTCAAGAGGTCACAAAATCTTTTCTCTCTTTTCTCAAATTGCTTATGCTAATGTTGTAGATCACGTTGTTGTGGTTGTTCTGAGCTTTGAATCACTGAAATCCATGCATATTTGAGTGAGATTCGATTGTTTAAAGTTTGATGTTGAATTCTTGATTTGCTCGATCCCTTCGATTTATGATGATCCATGCCTAATTAATGCTTGATTTATGGTCTATGATGTGTGTGCTACATGAATATATACTTGTTTTTGAAAACTGGAACAAAAGTTCTTGATGTTCATGTTGAGCTTGCTGTACATGGCGTGGTGTTTTGGAGAAGACGACACAGAGCAATAGGCCACGGTTTTCAATTTGTTTTTGCAATACAATAGCGTTTCCAAAGGTTCACGCTAGGGCTTCATTTTCATTGGCTCATGGGAGCGCTCATGCAGCGCTGTGATTGGCCAGGCCAAAGTTTAAGTGAAACGGTGCGCATAAGCCTGGCGCCAAATTCTTTTTTTTCAAATTAATTAATCCTAATTCCTTTAATTCATTTAAATCATTTCATTTTTATTTCAATTTCATTTGCATCTTCAAAAGTTCATAACAAATCCAAAAATGATCCAAAAACTGTGAGGATTTTTGCATTGAGTTTCTGTTTCTCTCTAGTTTTTTATCATCATGATAACTCAAGTTGTGCTTGGCTAATTAAATATTTTGCCTAGGGTTCTAGTACATGCGTGCATTTTGGACATTTCCTTGCTTATGCATTTGTGGAGTGATGGTTGTTGATCCAATGAATCTGAATTTTTGCATGATGAAACTAGACACTTTGCTTGACATTTTGGTGTTGAGTTTGCATTTTTATCATTTATCATTTCTGGTTTGTGATTTTTCTAAGTAGGTGTGACAATTTGTGTCACACCTTTGGATGTTCATCTTGTGTTATGTGTTTACCCTATCAAATGATGCTCAATTGTTCTGATTTTTTGCATACTGATCATATGAGATGTCTTGAATATGCATGAATTTTTCCAGATTTTTGTGAATCATTTCTGATTTAATAGAGATTTTTCTTTCTGTTTGGTCACTTTTGAACTTTAAAGTTGCCTTGAACTTCAATTGATCATGAAATGCATTTGGTAAATGATATTGATGTGAGACTTTTTGCAATGTGTCAATAATTGTTTGAAGTTTCATCATGTCAAATTTGAGTTTCTGTTTTGAATTTTTTCTCCATCTTTGACACTAGGCTTTGACCTAATGGTTTGCCTCTCATGTTTGAAGCTTTGTTTCAGGTTACACATTCAAGTTACACAATTGATGATGCCTCATCTTGAGAGCATTTGATATTTGCTTTTGATTACTAATGTGTGTTTTGTAGGTTGATGTTGACTCTCTTGAGTTTGACTTTTGGCTTACACATTGTGTATATTGGTTATCTGTTGCATTAACTGTTGGTTGTTTGTCTGTACTGTGTACTGATTTGTTTGATGTTTCCACAGGTACATAAGTTGCTTAAGTTCACTTTGAACTTTCTTTTGCTTGGTTGCTTAACCAATTAGGTACAACCTCTCTTCTTCATGTAGTCTGGAAGATCTGGCCTGTTATGTGGTCAGGCACCTGTCTGAAGCCCTCCTTAAGAGGCAATGTCTCTGTGTGTTTATTTTTGTGCTAAGCAGGAAAAGTCCTTTGATAAGGCAATTGGTAGATAAAAGAGATGTGTAATCCATCTCCTGCTACTCAGTGTGTCACTCACCTTGCTCACACCACATGTGTTGATGCATAGTGAGTAAAAGCCCAAGATCTGTAGAGTCTAATCATTTGTGGAGAAGAGTTCCAACTTTCTGAACTCCCACACCTTCTATTATTCAATGCTCTCCCTGACCAGGGATAAGAGCTATGAGGCACACCCCTCATCTCCATTTCATCTGCTTCACCTTAACTCTCAATGTTAAGGTTAAGAGCACAACTTACCCCATTCCAGTTGACTGTAAAGTCTAACCTTGCTTGAGCCTAATTGCTTGTATATAGTGTGTGCTAATTGACTTGTTTGTCTGATTGCTTGATTCGTCTGTGCATAGCTGCTTATGTGTGCCTTTGTGAATTTATCATCATTAATTGTACATCATTGCATGATAATTGTTCATTGCTTTGTGACATCTTTGTTTGTCCATTGAGGAGTCAATTGTAAGTCCAGCTATTGGCAGTTGTTTCCTATGATTTGGTAGGAGTCGAGTATAAGACCTTTTATTGGCAACTTGCTTCCTCTTTACTTTTGTTTTGTTTGTTGTGTATGAGGATTCAATTGTAAGCCCATTTATTGGCAGTTGTTTCCCATGATCATCCTTTGGAGATTGGTGTAAGTCTAGTTGATTGGCATCCGGTATCCATCCTTTGTTTTGGTTTAGGAGATTAGTGTAAGTCCAGCTGATTGGCATCTGATATCCATGTTTTGTTTTGCTTTTGGGAGACTAGTATAAGTCCATTGAGTGGCATCTGGTATCCATCTTTGTTTTAGGAGATTGGTATAAGTCCAGTGATTGGCATCCGGTATCCATCTTTGTTAATCTTGCCTGATACACTATTTATCTGTTATTTGTTTTGTCGCCTATTCCAAAGGAATCACTTGGATCATCTACATATGATCTCAAGAGGTGAACACCTAAGAAGTTTTACCTCCTCACCCTTCCATTTTTGTGTGTGTTTTCAAAACTCTCTTTTCACATGTTAATTCAAATCTTGACCTCTATTGTGCAAACATTTTCACTTCTTTTCAAACTAGAAACCTAGGCTTTAAGCCTTTGATATTTTAAACTTCTTCTGAATCCAATTTAATCATACTTTGACCATACTTTCATGAATACTCAAACCAGTTAATTTCACTCACTTAATTGCTTCTTGTGGCTTTGCCCACTCTTTAATCAAGTTTTCATACATTAGCCATAGATTTCAATTATCTTAGTGGTTGATGTTAATCTCGCCTTTTGTCTTTAGTGATCGAACTGTAAGACTTCCATACTGAAAACAGGGTTAACCCCTCTAGTATGTCGAAGCTATTCTCACATGGTGGACTTGTTGTTGATATAGGTTGAGTTTTCTCCCGTGGATAATGAAAGACCTTAGGGCTTTTGTTTTAAAACCAATCCACTTATTTTTGGAAATCTTTTAGCCGAACTACGGCGTTTTGATCCTTATCTTTTAGGCGAACTACGGCATAAGTTTCCCGCCGGTTGTCTTTTCCCGTCGGTGGTCTCAGAGACTTATGTCTCTCACTAATGATGATATCTCTTGGTATGATCGCGTGTATGATACTGTGCAGATTATTGATTATTGTGGTGAATTCCCTAATGTGCCTCTTCTCGGTACATGTGGTGGGATCAGCTACAATCCTATTTTAGCACGTCGTCAGCTTGGGTTCCCCCTAAAGGATAAACCTCATAACATTCTGTTAGAAGGTGTATTCTTTCAGGAGGGTAAAGATCCCCAAGGCCTGAAAGCCAGGTTTGTCAGCGCTTGGCGCAAGATTCAGAAGAAAGGTAGAAATGAGTTGGGTCCGAAGAACTGCATTGCTTTGGAGCCATATACCTCTTGGGTCAGACAGAGAGCTTCAGAGTATCTCATGCCATACGACTATCCGAGACCTACACCGTTGGATGTGGCTGGGCCTTCAACCCTCCCTAACCAAGGCGTAGAGGAGTTGAGAGACGAAGACCTTTCACGTGCCTGGATCCGTGAAAGAGAAGAGTTGCTTCAACAGCTGAAGGAGAAGTACACTCTGATTGAGTTTCTCGAGCATCAGGTGATCGACGATCCGAACGATACTTGGACTTCTCTGCTTCCTCAGTCTTCCAAATTCTGGAAGAGGAAGTATGATTGACTCGCGAAGGAGAAAGCAGATATGGAAGCAGCCTATGAGAGAGAGATCAAGAAGCTTTGTGCATCTCGTCTTCCAGCATCCCGAGCTTCTAGGGATCCATAGGATGTTTATTTTCCTTTTCCCTTGTAATAATAAAAAATGCTGTACTTCTTTGTTCAAATAAATATATTTGATGAGATATTTTTCCATATGCTATTAAATGCTTAAAAATTCAAATTTGCAAATAAATGCCCTAAAAGGTTCCTTGAAAATAAAATAAAGCATACGCACAAGCGTCGCATGCATCATTTTGCATAAGCAGGTATTGTTCTGGTCTTCTTGTCTGTGGCCTAACTCTGTGCTCTTCATTTATTTTGAAGACAAGCTGACTCACTGGTACTATACCAGAGCCAATTCTGCTAGAGTGATGGATCAATTGGAACAAGAGAACAGAGAGCTGAAGGAAGAGGTCGCTCGTTTGAATGCTCTGATGGAGCAGTTTCTGTCTGCTCAAAACCAACCTTCTCCACCTCCTGCAACTCCTCCCCAGAGGACGGTTATATCTGAAGTCGTTGCTCCGACTGTGCCAGCTGCCAATGCTCATTTCATGCCTAATGCCATGCCAGCCGGGTTTCCGTGGGGTATGCCTCCGGGTTTCATGCCAGATATTCCAGCACCAACTTTTGCTTCCATGCCGACATCTAGCCCGGTCCTTGCTGCTGCTCCTCCTGTCGTGCATACCATTCCCAGGGTAGACGACACCATCTATCATTCTGAGCCGTCTGAGGGCCCAGATGTCAATGAAAAGATGGATGCGATGAATGACCAATTCCTTGATCTGCGTAAGGAATTGAAGACCCTCCGAGGGAAATATCTGTTTGGCAAGTCTGCTGCTGAACTTTGCCTTGTTCCCGGTGTGAAGATTCCAATCAAATTCAAAGTCCCTGACTTTGAGAAATATAAGGGGAACACCTGCCCGCTCGCTCACCTGGTTATGTATGCCAGGAAAATGTCTACGCAAACAGATAATGATCAGCTGCTGATTCATTATTTCCAGGATAGTTTGTCAGGTGCGGCTCTTCGTTGGTATATGAGCCTTGATAGTGCAAACATCCGATCCTTCAACGATCTTGGCGAAGCCTTCGTCAAGCAGTACAAGTACAACGTAGATATGGCTCCTGACCGTGATCAACTCAGAACCATGTCTCAGAAGGATAAATAGACATTCAAAGAGTACGCCCAGAGGTGGCGAGAGCTGACAGCTCAGATTACTCCTCCGCTGGAAGAGAAGGAAATGACTAAGATCTTTCTGAAGACTCTTAGTTCATTTTACTATGAGCGGATGGTTGCGAGTGCTCCCTCTGATTTCACCGAGATGGTGAACATGGGGATGCGTCTGGAGGAAGGAGTCCGGGAAGGACGTATGTCTAAAGATGAAGGCTCTTCTAAACGATATGGGGCGTTTAAGAAGAAAGATGGGGAGGCACATGCTGTGCAGTCCCATGCTAAACCAAGAAGACCCTCTGATAAGAGGAAGCCTGTGCGTCATCAGCACCAGGTGGCTAGTGTAGCCCCTGTCTTCAGAGACAATCCTCAACCTTATCAACATCAACAATATCATCATCAGTAACACAATCAACAACAATCTTCTCAGCAATAGTATCATCAACAACAGCATCGCCCTCAGCAGCAGGCTTATCAGCCTCGTAGTAGTCAATCTGGTGCGAATTTTGAGAGGAAGAAGATCACCTTTGATCCTATTCATGTTTCTTATGCGGAGCTATATCCCTCTTTAATAGAGCGGAAGCTGATTACTCCGAGAGATCCTCCGGCTATACCGGTCAACCCCCAGTGGTGGTATAAGCCCGATCTTCACTGTGTCTACCATTCTGGCGCTCCGGGTCACGATGTGGACAATTGTTTTCAACTGAAGTCTAAGGTCCAGGACCTTATGAGATGCGGCATCCTGAGCTTCGAGGACTCAGGCCCGAATGTTAAGAAGAACCCATTGCCCGAGCATGGGAAGTCAGTCAATATGGTCCAGGGTTACCCTGGGAAGTACAAAGTCAAATATGTGAGCCATATTAGACAGTCACTGGTCGAGTTGCCCCGTCTGCTATGTGACTACAGTCATTTGGAGCACGACCATGATAGATGTCGTATCTGCTCTATCAACAGGTTGGGTTGTCGCAAAGTGCGAAAGGATCTTCAAGAGCTGCTAGACGATGGCACTATTGAGATTCTGCAGAATCGAAATGTTGACGAGGATGAACCAGAGGTGAATGTCATCTCACCCGTGTTTAAAATCCCTGAGCCTGTTGTCATCCGTTATGATGGCAGCAAGCAGAAGGTTTCTCCTTCTCTGGTCATCAAGCCTGCAGGCCCTGTGCCTTATTCCTCAGAGAGAGCAATTCCTTTTCGTTACAGTGCTGTTGCTGTCGAAGAAGGAAGAGAAGTGCCGTTGCCTTCCACTTCTGTTGTTAACATTGCTGATGTTAGTGGGTTGACCCGCAGCGGTCGTGTGTTCTCTGCACCCTCTAAACCTCACGCTGTTTCGGATTCTGCTGAGCGCCCGGTTGGGACCGCGTTGAATATTCCGAATCTGGCACCTGTTGCCAAACCCTCCTCTGTACAAAAGACTCCTGTTTCTTCTGTTGTCCCTAGTGGCACTTTGAATGAAGAATGTGATGAGATGCTGAGGCTCATCAAGAAGAGTGAGTACAACATTGTAGATCAACTTCTAGAAACGCCATCCAAGATCTCCGTGCTATCTTTGCTTCTGAATTCAGAACCTCATAGGGAGGCTCTGCAGAAAGTTTTGGATCTGGCTTATGTCGATCACGACGTCACCATAGAACAGTTTGACAGTATTGTTGCAAACATCACTGCTTGCAACACTTTGAGTTTCTGTGACGCTGATCTCCCTGAGGAGGGAAGAGACCACAACTTGGCTTTACACATCTCTATGAACTGCAAGACCGACGCTATGTCCAACGTGCTAGTTGACACTGGGTCATCTCTTAATGTATTGCCAAAGACCACACTCTCTCGATTGTCGTATCAGGGGCCTCCCATGAGGCAGAGTGGTGTTGTTGTGAAAGCTTTCGATGGGTCGCGTAAGACCGTGATTGGGGAAGTTGATCTCCCAATCAAGATTGGACCTAGTGATTTCCAAATCACCTTCCAGATTATGGATATCCACCCATCATATAGCTGTCTCCTTGGTAGACCATGGATTCACGAGGCTGGCGCTATGACATCCACCCTACACCAGAAGCTGAAATTCGTCAAGAATAAGAAACTGGTTGTGGTAGGGGGAGAAAAGGCTCTCCTGGTTAGCCACTTGTCTTCTTTCTCTTACATTGATGCTGAGGATGAAGTTGGAACTCATTTCCAAGCTTTGTCTATTGCTGAGCCAAGTGAGAAGAAGTCTCCTTCATTTGCTTCCTACCGTGATGCAAAACTGGCCATCGAATGTGGTGCAGTTGCTGGGTTAGGAAAGATGATCGAACTCGAAAACAACAGGTTCCGGGCTGGCATTGGCTATTCTTCTAGGGCATTCAACGAGCATGGGCTGTTCAAGAGTGGAGGTTTCATCCATGCTGATCAAGCTGAGGAAGCTGCTGCTATTCTGGAAGAAGATGCAGAGGACTTGAACAACTTTGTCATCCCTGGTGGTGTCTGTCATAATTGGGTCGCTGTGGATGTTCCTACGGTCATTCATAAGTCAGCGTAATTTGTTCACTTTGTTCGAAAACCCTTCTCCCATGCCAAAAGGAGAAGTGATGACATTGTTGGAAGCATATATACAATGATGTTTTCATTCAATTAATGCATTGTCAAACATTTGTTTTTCCTTTTGTTTTCACTTTTTGCTTTTGCATGAAATCAGTGATCGCAAAAAACCATAAAAACAAGAATAAAAGCAATCTTTTTCATCTGCATAATGATTTGCTTGTTTAAATTCTAAAGTTTTTTTATTAACCAAAATCATTATGCAGGTTGATTCTAAAACCCATTGAACATAATGATCCAACGCCATATCCCAATTTTGAATTCCCTGTATTCGAGGCAGAGGAAGATGATGTTGAAGGGATTCCTGATGAGATTACCCGTCTCCTTGAGCACGAAGAGAAAATCATTCAGCCGCATCTTGAGAATCTGGAAATAGTCAACTTGGGGTCTGAAGATTGTGTTCGCATGGTGAAGATTGGGGCACTCCTTGAAGAGTCTGTCAAGAAGGGGTTGATTGAGTTGCTACGAGAATATTCCGATATCTTTGCCTGGTCGTATGAAGACATGCCTGGTCTAGATACAGATATTGTGCAACATTTCCTGCCTTTGAAGCCTGAGTGCGTGCCTGTGAAGCAGAAGCTCAGAAGAACTCATCCAGATATGGCAGTGAAGATCAAAGAGGAAGTTCAGAAGCAAATTGATGCGGGGTTTTCTGGTGACTTCTACATATCCTCTATGGGTGGCCAATATTGTGCCTGTGCCTAAGAATGACGGAAAAGTCCGTATGTGTGTTGATTACCGTGATTTGAATAAAGCTAGTCCAAAAGATGATTTTCCTCTACCACACATTGACATGTTGGTAGACAATACAGCTAAATTCAAAGTCTTTTCCTTTATGGACGGATTTTCCGGTTATAACCAAATCAAGATGGCACCCGAGGATATGGAGAAGACAACATTCATCACCCCTTGGGGAACATTTTGTTATCGAGTGATGCCCTTCGGTTTGAAGAACGCCGGAGCCACGTATCAACGAGCTATGACCACCTTGTTTCATGATATGATGCACAAGGAGATAGAGGTCTATGTTGATGATATGATTGCTAAGTCCAGAACGGAAGTTGAACATGTTGAGCATTTGTTGAAGCTTTTTCAGCGTCTGGGGAAGTTTAGACTTCGTATGAATCCTAACAAATGTACATTTGGAGTCCGTTCCGGCAAGTTGTTGGGCTTTATCGTCAGCGAGAGAGGTATTGAGGTTGATCCTGCAAAGGTCAAAGCAATACAAGAGATGCCTGCGCCCAAAATTGAGAAGCAAGTCCGAGGTTTTCTTGGCCGCTTGAACTATATTTCCAGATTTATATCCCACATGACTGCCACATGTGCGCCGATATTCAAGCTCCTTCGGAAAGATCAGTCTCATGATTGGACCGAGGATTGCCAGAAAGCTTTCGACAGTATCAAAGAATATCTGTCTGAACCTCCGATCTTGTCTCCTCCTGTAGAAGGAAGACCTCTGATCATGTATTTGACCGTTCTTGAAGACTCGATGGGTTGTGTACTCGGTCAACAAGATGAATCAGGGAAGAAAGAATCTGCTATCTACTACCTCAGTAAGAAGTTTACTGATTGTGAGTCTCGGTACTCTATGCTTGAGAAGACGTGCTGTGCTTTGGCTTGGGCTGCTAAGCGTTTGCGCCAGTACATGATAAATCATACAACTTGGTTGATATCCCGAATGGATCCAATCAAGTATATTTTCGAGAAGCCTGCTTTAACTGGGAGAATTGCCCGTTGGCAGATGTTGTTGTCTGAGTATGATATTGAGTATCGAGCTCAGAAAGCTATCAAAGGTAGTATCTTGGCTGACCATTTAGCGCACCAGCCGATTGAAGATCATCAGTCTGTTCAGTACGACTTGCCAGACGAGGAGATTCTGTATTTGAAAATGAAAGATTGTGATGAGCCTACACTGGATGAAGGTCCGGAACCTGGTTCCAGATGGACGATGGTGTTTGATGGCGCTGTAAATCAGTATGGAAATGGAATTGGGGCGGTAATCATTACTCCTCATGGCACACATATTCCGTTTACAACAAGGCTAACTTTCAAATGCACGAATAATATGGCTGAGTATGAGGCATGTATCATGGGATTGGAAGAATGTATTGATTTGAGGATCAAGCATCTTGATGTGTACGGTGATTCGGCCCTGGTTGTTAATCAGATCAAGGGTGAGTGGGAGACGAATCAGCCTGGTCTCATTCCGTATAGAGATTATGCAAGAAGGATTTCGACATTCTTTACTGAAGTTGACTTTCATCATATTCCTCGAGAAGACAATCGGATGGCAGATGCTCTTGCTACGCTTGCTTCCATGATTGTAGTCAAGTATTGGAATGAAGTTCCCAATATCACTGTGATGCGCTTGGATAGACCAGCTCACGTATTTGCAGTTGAAGAAGTGAATGATGACAAGCCTTGGTATTTTGATATCAAGAATTTCCTCCAGAACCAGGTCTACCCGCCTGGGGCATCTGTGAAAGATAGGAAAACTTTGACAAGGTTGTCAGGCAGTTTCTACCTCAGTGGTGAAGTGTTGTATAAGAGAAATTTTGACATGGTTTTGCTCAGATGCGTGGATAGACACGAAGCAAACCTGTTGATGACTGAGGTCCATGAGGGTTCATTTGGTACTCATTCCAATGGACATGCCATGGCTAGAAAGATGCTGAGAGCAGGCTACTATTGGCTGACAATGGAGTCTGACTACTGCAAATATGTGAAGAAATGCCACAAGTGTCAGATTTATGCGGATAAGATTCATATTCCTCTGACACTTCTGAATGTGATCTCATCACCATGGCCTTTCTCTATGTGGGGAATTGACATGATCGACATGATTGAACCGAAAGCGTCCAATGGACACAGGTTTATTCTCGTAGCAATTGATTACTTCACCAAATGGGTTGAAGCCGCATCTTATGCGAATGTGACCAGGCAAGTGGTTGTGAAGTTTATCAAGAATCAGCTTATTTGCCGTTATGGTGTGCCAGATAAGATCATTACTGATAATGGATCTAATCTGAATAATAAGATGATGGAAGACTTGTGCGCTGAGTTTAAGATTGCACACCATAACTCCTCTCCCTACAGACCCAAGATGAATGGGGCTGTTGAAGCTGCTAACAAGAATATCAAGAAGATTATACAGAAGATGGTTGTCACGTACAAAGATTGGCATGAGATGCTGCCATTTGCTTTGCACGGTTATCGCACATCTGTCCGCACTTCAATAGGGGCAACCCCTTTCTCTCTTGTTTATGGCATGGAGGCTGTTCTCCCAGTAGAGGTGGAGATCCCATCAATGAGTGTTTTGATGGAAGCCAAGTTGACTGATGCTGAATGGATTCAGAGTCGTTACGACCAGTTGAATTTGATTGAAGAAAAGAGATTGACTGCCATGTGTCATGGTCAGTTATATCAGTAGAGAATGAAGAAAGCATTTGATAAGAAGGTCAAGCCTCGTGTGTACCGAGAAGGTGACCTCGTGCTCAAAAAAGTCTTGTCTTTCGCGCCCGATTCCAGGGGCAAGTGGACTCCAAACTATGAAGTTCCATATGTTGTCAAGAGAGCCTTTTCAGGCGGTGCACTAATTCTTACAACAATGGATGGGGAGGATTTCACTCGTCCTGTGAATTCAGATGTAGTCAAGAAATACTTTGCCTAAAAAAAAAGTATATGCAAAACAAAAACAGAATAGCTCGCTAAGTTGAAAACCCGAAAGGGCGACTTAGGCAAAAATGAGCGTCTCGGTGGATTGAAAACCCGAAAGGGCGATCCAGGCCAAAATTAGAGACATAAAAAAACAGAATTTTGCATCCCGCTAGATTGAGCACCTCACCCTAGGGCAATCTAGGCAAAAATTAGGGATTTGGCAAGTAACTGCATCCTGACAAGACTTTCTGTTCCGCAACTGTCTTTTCGTCAGAGGTTCTCGATTCATCATCGACTGAAGCTTCGCATACATCGAGATTCAAATTGGTAGAGAAAGGATCATTATGTTCAATGTAGCCCTCTTCCAATATATATCACTGATTTCAAATTTGTACCGATCTATGGAGTCTTGCCATTTGCAGACTACCATTCCATCAAATCAATTTGAGCTTTTATCCAATTATTTGCACTCTTATTTGCTTCAAATCAACAAATGTTTTGCATGTTTTAATTGATAAAATGTCATTGTTTAAACAAAACAATTTTTTTTTCAAAATCATTTTTCAAACAAAGTGAACATTCACAATGATGAAAGGATACTTAAGAATTTCTCAGTGCTCTCCCAAGGGTGGCATGATTCCCAACAGGTAAGACATTTTATTCATATTCCTGGCATGGCTGTATTCTTTCTCTAGACTGTTTTTTGGGTTTTCTCCCCAAGCAGAGTTGTTGTTGGGTTTTCTCCCAAACAGAGTTTCTGTGAAGATCCTATATCCCCAGAGCAGAGCGCTTGTGGAAGACTTCGTTTTTTCTCCAGCAGTAGTCTCTCCCCAGCACGGTTGATTTCCTCTTGGAAGATTCAGTTGGTGGATTGACACCCCGTTACTTTATCCTTTTCCCCGGTGAAGTCGCTAGCAGAGTTGTTGATATCTCCCCATCAGAAGTGCTTGTTGAGGTTTTCACTATCTTATCCCTTCAGCAGAGCAGTGATTATTTCCTCCTCAGCAGTTGTGGTATTTTGTGAAGGTTCAGTGTTTGGCGGTCAGTCCCCAGCTATCCTTCTCTTTCTCAGGCAAATTTCCGGTAGTTTGGTTGCATGGCGGATGATCTTCCCCTGCAGAGATTGGTTGATTTCCCGATGTTTTAATCCCCAGTAGAGTGGCTTGTATGGCAGAATCTACTTGTGCGATTTTTATCCCTCAGTGGGTTGATTCCCCGTTAGAGCCGCTGATAGTATCCTCAGTAGAGTTGCTTGTGCAGCCAGATTCTACTTGTGTGTTCTGTTCTTTTCAGCAGTTCTTGCCTGTGCAGTGAACTCTTTGTTTCCCAGCCGAGACTGATGATATCTCTTGCAGAAATCTCTTGATTTTCTCTACATCCCCAACAGATTTGCTTCAGTAGCAATCTCTGCCTGCTGTGAACTTTTGTTCCCCAGTTGGGTCGACCGTTGATCCATCACTCAGAGACTTGGTGTTTCCCTTGATATCTCTGATCTTTTGCCTCCCCGCAGATCTTTGCTTTTCAGCATTTGGATCTCCAGCAGATTGGCTTTCCAGTTGGATTTCTGGGATTTTCCTCTGGAAGTGTAGTACCGGGCGTTTAATTCCTGGGCCTGTTTGTGTTAGAAATATCTGTTTTGTCAGCATTCATCAAACATACATCACGCATGTTCATGCATAAATCATAAACATACAGATATTCATGCTGCACTTTTGCCATATATCTTTTTGTTTGTTGTCTCCTGCTAATGGTGATACAGATATCTCCAGTAGATCTCCCCCAAGCAGATGTCGGGTGTTTAATCTCTCAATATAGAGTCAGCCCCATAAGCAGAAAGTGTCTGTCTTTCCTTCTGCAGTTCCCCACTGAGATACATCCTCGTGGATGACGGTTATTTCCGTTCCCTCCCAACATATAATGGGATGGGTTTTCCCTTTTGAGTTCTATCCTCATCAGGACGAGTCTTGATTCAGTCCGCCTTTTGGTTCGATCCCAAATTGGCCCTTTCTCAACTGTCTCTCGTGCTTCCCTGTAGTATAAATGAATAGTTGCTCACTAACCGGCGCTCATTCATCTTATCCTCAGTGGAACCTTTTTGGGCCTCTGCCTACAAACCAGCAGTTGTAAGTCCTATCTTTGCGGTTTTTTTTTCTACCTACTACCCGGTAGTTGTAAACCCGTTTTCTCCCCTAACGGAGTTAACTTTGTTGTTCATCCCAACCGATGACAATTCCCCTTCTGTGGTTTTCTACCCGATCTTTGGTAGATGTAATCCCCTATTTGCGGTTATCTTCATCTAGTTCTCGATGTTGATTTTCCCTTTGTTTGGATAAGTTGCTCGAGTAAGCACTTATATCCTCAGCAACTCTTTTGTGGGTAATTGCCGTATGCTAGCAATTTTATCCCCAACGGGTCCTTTCACTGTTTGCCAGTGATTGTATTCCCCGGATCATTGATTTTCATCAATGTATTCCTAGCGAGTCTTCTTTCATTTACCCTTTCGTGGTAATGTCAGTTGCTCCTTTTGATTGGTCATCATTTATATACCTAGTTTGGTATCCCGAGGCTTTTCTTTTCGGATGATTTATCCTTTAACAACCTACAACCCGGTTTAGGATAATCTTCCATGCGAGTTTATTATCTACGTTTTGACGGCAATAGATAATATATCTCATGCGCTCTTTGGTCAATCTTTTGATTGTTTTCACCATCAGAGTAAGATTCGTATTCCTTGTGGAATCGAATGTCCATCCTATAAACAAGTCTGCTTTTCTAGCTTTCTTCAGGATGATGAGTGTCTTGGAACACAAACCAATTCACGATTTCGGTCGATCTATCCTTTAACAACCTACAACCCGGTTCAGGATAATCTCCCATGCGAGTTTATTATCTACGTTTTGACGGCAATAGATAATATATCTCATGCACTATTTGGTTGAATCCTTTGTTTGTTTCCCCAACTGAGTAAGACTTGCATTCTTTACAGAATCAAATGTCCATCCTATAAACAAGTATGCTTTTCTAGCTTTCTTCAGGATGATGAGTGTTTTGGAACACACACCAATTCACGCCTTGGTCGGTCACCTGTAACATACCTACAACCCGGTATCCTTGGTGTTCCTTCCTGTCTGCTCCCTTTTGCGACCTTGGTCCCCTGTTGGAGTCAGATTTTCCATGAGTTTACCTTTTTTCAGGTTTTCCTCAGATGATTTTGGTTGATTGATATCTCTCACCCGTACACAGGTCTTAGATATTCATTCTTCCTGAGTATGTTACTCACTAACCGGTAACATCTCATTCCTTTGGATTCCCCTGAATAATCTTCAACTAGATTTCTCCAGCGGAATTGTGGTTATTTCTCTTCTTGCTGTGTTGGTGTTATTCCCAACACACGCATTCTGTGAGTCTGTTTGAGTCTTTCCAATGGATGTGTCTTCCTTTGGAATTCCTCTTTCCCAGCTTGAGCCCTCTTTTCCCCAGTCTAGTCTTCAGTTTCAAGTCGTGCCCTGCTCGCGCAATGTCAGTTTTTTCCCAAATCAGAGTCGTGTCCTTATCACGCATTCTTTTCTTACCCCCACGAGAGTCTTGTTAGAGTCTCTGTTCCTGGAGAGTGTATTACTCCGATGGATCGTCTTTTCTTCTTTGTGGACCCCCATTCCCCACAGAGTTTTATTTGTGTTGCATCCATACATCTGCATCATGAGGTCTCTCAGGGACCAAAATTTGTCTCATTATGGTTATTTAAGCCCATTCTACCGCGTCAAGATGAAGATTTCTAAACTTCACTTCTCCGGTTAGAATGACCTTAAATAGGGGCATCTGTAAGACCCCAATTTTGTCCCTAAGATCCCTCATGGCATCATATCATATCGTTTCATTGCCTCAAGGATCATTGTGCACCTTGTTTCCTTCCCTGTGGGTGGGTTATCTTTTGAGAGTGGTTCTTGATCACCAAGCATGTTTTGCATTTGTATATCATTGCTTTTTCTTTTTACCACTAACCAAAAGTACAAAAATATGTCATCTAACCTTGTTACTTGCAGATGAAGTAATCACAAGACAAAGCAGTCAAAGGCAGTCATTGAGCTATAGATGGTGGCCATTCTTGAGAATTTGGACACCACATTCATTCACAAGAGCTTATACGAGCTATGATATTATTTTGAATCAGAATCCCAAGTGGTAGAGGCTTGAATCTCATCAAGGCATTCTTCAATCAACTGAAACCCTAGCCAGTCAACTGCCAAGTCAACTGTGGATTTTGGAGGTGGGAAGTGATGGGAAATACTTCATTCATGTTCAAACAAGTCTCATTTGACATTTTAAACACTCTCATTGAAGGATTTGAGGTCCAGTCAAAATTTGCCAAAAATAGAAAGTGACCTATAATTTGAACTTTCCAAAAATAGAAAGGTTTTCATCCAACTTCAACTTCATATTACATGATCAAAAATGCTTCAAATGAAATTTTGTTGAACATGAAAGTTGTATATCTTTCTCTCCCATTTCTAAAAAGTCCAAGATCATCCATTTCTCATGTGTGGTTATGGAGATATGATCAAAACATGGCCAAGTGTACTTGAAGATTCAAATGTGCATAACTTCTCAACCAAAACTCCAAATTGCATGGCTCTTTTTGCATTATTCTTGTTTTGACCTATAATTTCCAAATCTTGCATAACATTGCATAATTTGTCATTTCATGAGCACTTGCCAATTTTGGGATTTTTGGAGGGAAATTTCATCATTTAAATTTGGTGCATAATTTGAATATTTTGCCTTCACCATTGATTTCAAAATTGCATTTTAAGTGAAATTAAGTGGAATTCGTGTACTGTTCACATGCCATTTCCATGCACAAGGGTGAAATCCCAATTTTGCAAAACACCTCCAAACTTAATCAAATTCATTAGCACATTGGTTAAGCATGATTAGAGCATGATTAAGAGGGAGTATAAAGCACAAAACCCTAACAGAATTGCAGAGGACAATCATAATTTTCAGATCTCAAAATTTTTCACACTTTTTTCTCTCAAATTTTTCTCTCCATTTCTTCAATCAAAGCACAATTCATTGCCTATTTCTTCATCTGGAAGCATCATGAAGCAAGATTGAACCTAGAATCAAAGGAATTCGTGCAGTTTGAGGCAGCTTGAAGCTTGAAGCTCAACAATGGTGAAATTCATTTCTGGCTTAATCACGAGCAATTGGACCTCAAGCATTCATCCATTCACTTGTACAAGCTTGCTAGAAGACATTTGAAGCATTGCAAGGCCTGGATTAATCAAATTCCAAAGTCGCTCTTCAAGAGGTCACAAAATCTTTTCTCTCTTTTCTCAAATTGCTTATGCTAATGTTGTAGATCACGTTGTTGTGGGTGTTCTGAGCTTTGAATCACTGAAATCCATGCATATTTGAGTGAGATTCGATTGTTTAAAGTTTGATGTTGAATTCTTGATTTGCTCGATCCCTTCGATTTATGATGATCCATGCCTAATTAATGCTTGATTCGTGGTCTATGATGTGTGTGCTACATGAATATATACTTGTTTTTGAAAACTGGAACAAAAGTTTTTGATGTTCATGTTGAGCTTGCTGTACATGGCGTGGTGTTTTGGAGAAGACGACACAGAGCAATAGGCCACGGTTTTCAATTTGTTTTTGCAATACAATAGCGTTTCCAAAGGTTCACGCTAGGGCTTCATTTTCATTAGCTCATGGGAGCGCTCATGCAGCGTTGTGATTGGCCAGGCCAAAGTTTAAGTGAAACGGTGCGCATAAGCCTGGCGCCAAATTCTTTTTTTTTCAAAATAATTAATCCTATTTCCTTTAATTCATTTAAATCATTTCATTTTTATTTCAATTTCATTTGCATCTTCAAAAATTCATAACAAATCCAAAAATGATCCAAAAAATGTGAGGATTTTTGCATTGAGTTTCTTTTTCTCTCTAGTTTTTTATCATCATGATAACTCAAGTTGTGCTTGGCTGATTAAATATTTTGCCTAGGGTTCTTGTACATGCGTGCATTTTGGACATTGCCTTGCTTATGCATTTGTGAAATGATGGTTGTTGATCCAATGAATCTGAATTTTTGCATGATGAAACTAGACACTTTTCTTTACATTTTGGTGTTGAGTTTGCATTTTTATCATTTATCATTTCTGGTTTGTGATTTTTCTAAGTAGGTGCGACAATTTGTGTCACACCTTTGGATGTTCATCTTGTGCTATGTGTTTACCCTATCAAATGATGCTCAATTGTTCTGATTTTTTGCATGCTGATCATATGAGATGTCTTGAATATGCATGAATTTTTCCAGATTTTTGTGAATCATTTCTGATTTAATTGAGATTTTTCTTCCTGTTTGGTCACTTTTGAACTTTAAAGTTGCCTTGAACTTCAATTGATCATGAAATGCATTTGGTAAATGATATTGATGTGAGACTTTTTGCAATGTGTCAATAATTGTTTGAAGTTTCATCATGTCAAATTTGAGTTTCTGTTTTGAATTTTTTCTCCATCTTTGACCCTAGGCTTTGACCTAGTGGTTTGCCTCTCATGTTTGAAGCTTTGTTTCAGGTTACACATTCAAGTTACACAATTGATGATGCCTCATCTTGAGAGCATTTGATATTTGCTTTTGATTACTAATGTGTGTTTTGTAGGTTGATGTTGACTCTCTTGAGTTTGACTTTTGGCTTACACATTGTGTATATTGGTTATCTGTTGCATTAACTGTTGGTTGTTTGTCTGTACTGTGTACTGATTTGTTTGATGTTTCCACAGGTTCATAAGTTGCTTAAGTTCACTTTGAACTTGCTTTTGATTGGTTGCTTAACCAATTAGGTATAACCTCTCTTCTTCATGTAGTCTGGAAGACCTGGCCTGTTATGTGGTCAGGCACCTGTCTGAAGCCCTCCTTAAGAGGCAATGTCTTTGTGTGTTTATTTTTGTGCTAAGCAGGAAAATTCCTTTGATAAGGCAATTGGCAGATAAAAGAGATGTGTAATCCATCTCCTGCTACTTAGTGTGTCACTCACCTTGCTCACACCACATGTGTTGATGCATAGTGAGTAAAAGCCCAAGACCTGTAGAGTCTAATCATTTGTGGAGAAGAGTTCCAACTTTCTGAACTCCCACACCTTCTATTATTCAATGCTCTCCCTGACCAGGGATAAGAGCTATGAGGCACACCCCTCATCTCCATTTCATCTGCTTCACCTTAACTCTCAATGTTAAGGTTAAGAGCACAACTTACCCCATTCCAGTTGACTGTAAAGTCTAACCTTGCTTGAGCCTAATTGCTTGTATATAGTGTGTGCTAATTGACTTGTTTGTCTGATTGCTTGATTCGTCTGCGCATAGCTGCTTATGTGTGCCTTTGTGCATTTATCATCATTAATTGTACATAATTGCATGATCATTGTTCATTGCTTTGTGACATCTTTGTTTGTCCATTGAGGAGTCAATTGTAAGTCCAGCTATTGGCAGTTGTTTCCTATGATTTGGTAGGAGTCGAGTATAAGACCATTTATTGGCAACTTGCTTCCTCTTTACTTTTGTTTTGTTTGTTGTGTGTGAGGATTCAATTGTAAGCCCATTTATTGGCAGTTGTTTCCCATGATCATCCTTTGGAGATTGGTGTAAGTCCAGTTGATTGGCATCCGGTATCCATCCTTTGTTTTGGTTTAGGAGATTAGTGTAAGTCCAGCTGATTGGCATCTGATATCCATGTTTTGTTTTGCTTTTGAGAGACTAGTATAAGTCCATTGAGTGGCATCTGGTATCCATCTTTGTTTTAGGAGATTGGTATAAGTCCAGTGATTGGCATCCAGTATCCATCTTTGCTAATCTTGCCTGATACACTATTTATCTGTTATTTGTTTTGTCGCCTATTCCAAAGGAATCACTTGGATCATCTACATATGATCTCAAGAGGTGAACACCTAAGAAGTTTTACCTCCTCACCCTTCCATTTTTGTGTGTGTTTTCAAAACTCTCTTTTCACATGTTAATTCAAATCTTGACCTCTATTGTGCAAACATTTTCACTTCTTTTCAAACTAGAAACCTAGGCTTTAAGCCTTTGATCTTTTAAACTTCATTTTCATAATACTTCTTCTGAATCCAATTTAATCATACTTTGACCATACTTTCATGAATACTCAAACCAGTTAATTTCACTCACTTAATTGCTTCTTGTGGCTTTGCCCACTCTTTAATCAAGTTTTCATACATTAGCCATAGATTTCAATTATCTTAGTGGTTGATGTTAATCTCGCCTTTTGTCTTTAGTGATCGAACTGTAAGACTTCCATACTGAAAACAGGGTTAACCCATCTAGTATGTCGAAGCTATTCTCACATGGTGGACTTGTTGTTGATATAGGTTGAGTTTTCTCCCGTGGATAATGAAAGACCTTAGGGCTTTTGTTTTAAAACCAATCCACTTATTTTTGGAAATCTTTTAGCCGAACTACGGCGTTTTGATCCTTACCTTCCATGGAAAGGTACGTAGGCATCGGGTTCATCCGTTCAAACACAAAAATAACTAATTTGTATATTCTTTTCTCATCCCTTCCATCATTGTTTGCACAATATGTCATAAACAAATAAATTTTTTTATACAACAAGTGTGAAAAGAGGTTCCCTAGGAGTACCTAGGACGTTTTGGGTGCCTAACACCTTCCCATTGCGTAATTAACCCCTTACCCAGATCTCTGACCTTTTCATTAGTTTTCTATGTGTAAAACTTCTTAGGCTTTTGTTCGCTTTTTAGCCATTCCTTTGGATAAATAAAAGTGCGGTGGCGACTCTATCTTTGTATGCTTTGCTTTTGGTTTAATCAATAAATCATAAAGTGACGAATACACCGCTACACCATGCTGATGATTCTGATCTAAATTTCATTGAATTTGGTTGAGATTTGAAGAAGTTATGTGAAATTAAAGTTTGATGTTCATAGATGTTTTGCTTCGATTCTTAAAATACATGATGATTTGGACTGAAATGATGTTAGATTCGTATTCCTCATGTGATAACCTTTCGAATGATGTATATTTGGTGCAAATCTGGAAAAAAAAAATTCACGTGGTACTGTTCAACCACCGTCTTCATGAAGAAGACGGTGGAAACCACCATGGCCGTCGCCGTCTGCAATTGAGTGAGGCACTAGGGTTTTTATCCCGGTCAGCATGCCACGCCTATGCCTGTTGCCCATTCTACTTGCTATCGCTCGTTTGACCACATTCCACGCGTGCATAGACCACTGAGTTGGCACGCCAACTCATTAATTGAAGTGATGCGTTTTGATGCATCCTCGCTTCGATTCCAATTGGCAACATTTCTGGATTTATTTATTTCAGCGCTCCTATTTTTGCCACACCTAGTTCGATTCCAGCTGGCTGCATTTTTTTCAAATTAATCAACCTTTTCTTGTTTCCCTCCATTTCATCATATATTTTCTTCATTAATTCATATATTTTCATCACACTTTGAAAAATCATATCAAATTAAAAATTAATCCAAATTGAATGCAATTTTTTCTCACATGTTCATTGAAGTGTCTAGTATTTTATGATGTGACTTTCCTGATTTTATCATTTCTGGATTTTGAATGGTGAACTGTTATTTGAACCTGTATGCAAATGTGACATGCTTCATTCATTCTATTGTGAAATGCTCATACATTGGCCAATTGATTTGAAATTTGGTATGCTGATTCCCAACATGTTGCATGATTTTTGAGGATTGGTTGTGCATTTTTAGCATTTTTCATCTCTGTTTTAGACACATGAATGTAAGGTGTGACAATGTGTGTCACACAATTTGATGTCATACTTGTGCATTTTCATTTCTAGGTCAAATGAGCTCTTCTGATTATAATTTTTGGCATGATGATTGTATTTTACATGTTGTATGCACATAAAAATTTTCAGGATTGTTTGATCCATTTCTGTTTTAATATGGAATTTTGACTCTTAATGTCCAATTGTGTGCCTTGAATTTGCCTTTGTCTTCTCTTGCTCACTACATGACTTTGCTTAATGATTTTGATTTGGTCCTTTTTAGGACATGTTCTCACTTGATTAAATGTGATTCATGTTGAATATTGGTTGCTGTTTTGACTTTTTGCCTCACTTTTGACCCTAGGCTTTGCCCTAGGGGTTTGAACTCACAATTTGAGCTTTGTCTTTCAGGATCAAGCATTCATCTACATGGTTGATGTTGCCTCATCATTTGAGCTTTGCTATTTGCCTTGTTTACTAACCTTTGGTTATTTTGTAGGTCCTTTGGTAGTGAATCACTTGAGTGTTTGCCTTCTATGGCTTATTTGTTGTGCATATTGGGATTGTCTGACTGTTGTTGATTGTTTGGTTGCCTGAATGTGAATATTGACTTGTTTGATTTTCTTACAGGTACTTTAGCCGCTTTAATTCATTATTTGAGTTGCTTTGCTTTGCTTGTGGTTGGCATACCACTTAGGTAATCTCTTGAACTCCATGTAGTCTGGAAGACCTGCTATCTTTGGCAGGCACCTGTCTGAAGCCCTCCTTAAGAGGAAATGTTTGTGATTGTTTATATTTGTGCCATGTATTTCAAAGACCTCCTAAGTGAAGAGGCATTGGCAGATAGAAGGGATGTGCCATCCATCCCCTGCTATTCAGTTGAGTCTTTCATCTTGCTCGCACTACGTGCTGAGGCATTTTGAATAAACACCCAAGGTCTTGTATATAGAGTCAGTCATTGTGGAGTAGGGTCCCATATTTTGGACCCCCACACCTTCATTGATTTGAAGCTCACCCAGGCCCGGGTTAAGAGCTATGAGGTCCAACCCTCGTTACCTTTCATATGCTCACCCTGACGGTCAATGTCAGTGGTTAAGAGCCTCAGATACCCTTCCAGTTAGCTTGTTTGTCGAGGTTGATATGACCCCTTGACTAAAGCCCAGCCTTGTATGAGCCGCTTGTTTGCATATAGCGTGTGATACCTGTTCACATGTGTTGCTTACTTGTTGTGTGATTGACTTGCTGCCTGTGCGAGTTAGGTTCTGTTCAGATACCTCAACCTAGGACTATTGTGGATTGCATGACAACTATTAGGCTCGAGTCAGTCTCCCTTTTAGTTTGTTATTTCCCGGTCTCTGGTTAGGAGAGAGTTTCTCCCCTGTTAAGGGGAACTACGTCGCCCTGATCCTCATACTAGATGAGGTACGTAGGCAGGAGATCGTGCGAGATCTCTCCGGGCAACCTTTTCTTTTTGTGTGTAACGGCTATTAGGCTCGAGTTCCAGACTCCCTATTAGTTTGTCTGTTTGATAACCTTTTTGTGTGTGTTAGGAGTTGGATGTAAGACCAGCGATTGGCATTCCGTTTCCTATTGGTGGTGTGTTTGGAGTCTGATGTAAGCCCCGCGATTGGCATTCGGTTTCCTATTTGTGGTGTGCTTGGAGTCTGATGTAAGCCCAACGATTGGCATTCGGTTTCCTGTTTGTGTTTGTTTGTCTGGAGTTGGATGTAAGCCCATTGATTGGCATTCCGTTTCCTTTTTTGTGTTTCCTTTGACGTCTCAGCGTCTTTGTGTTGTGTTTTGTTTCGGCATGCGTTAGCCGAACTACGGTAGCTCTGATTCTCATTCTAGATGAGATACGTAGGCATAGGATGCGATATCCTATCAAGCCCGTTTCCCATATCCCCGAACTACGTCGGCTCTGATGTTTGTTTATGACAAACTACGTAGGCCCAGGATGCGACATCTTGCCGAGTCCAGTGTGTGTGTGCATTCTTTGAGCAGTTATTTAGCAACCTTATTCTATTCTTTTGAGCGTGGATCCCATCGAGTACGATGGACGTGAGGGGTGCTAATACCTTCCCCTTGCGTAACTGACTCCCGATCCTTGCAATCTACGGTCGTAAGACCATTTCCTTTCCAGGTTTACTTCGAGCGTTTCCTTTACCTCCTTTGGGATAAATAACGCACAATGGCGGCTCTGTTTGTTTGTCTTTTCCCGCCGGTTGTTTTTCGCGTTGCGGCAGGTGTTGATAGCATTTTTTTTAAATCTCAAATGATCAGAATCAATGCTTTTGATACTGAAGTGGAAGAAACTCTTCCTCATCCTCCAATGGAGTAGATGAAGGACAAGAAATTGTTTATCTTATTTGTTTTAACGGTGGTTCACTCGATCTTATACATCATCTGTGAGTTCACATCTCAATCTACCATTAGTTTATTTTTGTTTTTATGCAAACTATCTATTATTTTTTAGACGGTTTATAATGTGAGGTTGCTAGATTAATTTTTCTATAATATTGAATATATTTGATGGCATAGAAAATAAATTTAATAGATATATTTTATCGCTTGAATAAAATATAATCATGATTTTAAATTTAATTATTTTAACTGAATTTTGAACTCTTATTTTAAAATTATAATAATTACAATGTCAAATGTATTATTTTTTTCCAAAAGTTATATCTATATTAAATATAACAAGATAGTAAATAGAAAGAAAAAATTATAGATAATTACAAAATGGGTCATCCTAACTAGTGCTATAAAGACACTCTTTAAGAATTTCAAATAAAAAAGTATATTTTTTTAAATTATTTATTTTAATCTCAAATATATTAAATATATACATTTTAAATATATAAGTTTTGGGATTTAGAGTGTTACACACAACCCTTAACATAAGAAGAAAGAAGCCAAAAGAAAATTCAAAGGCCTCGTATTACACTTGCAATCCTCCTAAAAATGAGAAATGTTGTTCCAAAAAGAGTTATACCAATCTCACAAAAGAGCGTTGGTCGATCCTTCCAAAAAAAACTTACTATAATTAACAACCACGACTCATAGTTGTTAGGATAACAAACATCATTGAATTCTCATTAATAGGATTTAATAACATAAATAAAATTTAAAGAAAAATAAATAAATATTCAGTAGTTCAACCCGAAGAACAGCAAATACAACCGATTTGACAACTAATAATATCGATGATTGGTGTTGATAGCATTTTTTTTAAATCTCAAATGATCAGAATCAATGCTTTTTATACTGAAGTGGAAGAAACTCTTCCTCATCCTCCAATGGAGTAGTTGAAGGACAAGAAATTGTTTATCTTATTTGTTTTAACAGTGGTTCACTCGATCTTAACAATCATCTGTGAGTTCACATCTCAATCTACAGTCAGTTTGTTTTTGTTTTTATGTAAACTATCTATTATTTTTGAGACTGTTCATAATGTGAGGTTGCAAGATTAATTTTTCTTTAATATTGATTATACTTGATGGCATAGAAAATAAATTTAATATATATATATATATTTTATCGCTTGAATAAAATATAGTCATGATTTTTAATTTAATTATTTTAACTGAATTTTGAACTTTTGTTTTAAAATTATAATAATTACAATGTCAAATGTATTATTTTTTCCAAAAGTTATATTTATATTAAGTATAACAAGATAGTAAATAAAAAGAAAAAATATATATAATTACAAAAGGGTCATCCTAACTAGTTCTATAAAGACACTCTTTAAGAATTTCAAATAAAAAAAATATTTTTAAATTAATTATTTTAATCTCAAATATATTAAATATATATATATATATAT
>NW_026112674.1:0-74954 GCF_024323335.1 Lathyrus oleraceus | reverse complement strand
TCAAACATCTTCACCTTAGATTTACGTAGTAACTTTAGATAACGGTATATCGATCATAAGTCCCTGTGGGATCGATATCTTTTAAAACTACGCGATAGAACTGTGCACTTGCAGTTTGTATCCCATTCTCGACTCACACAGTCGAGCGATCAATAATCCAAAAGATGTCATGGTTCATGGTAAAGAAAACAGAAAAGTTTCCATGAAGAGATGCATTGATTTTTGCCTCTGGATCGGTGGTAATCGATTACCTTAATATGGGTAATCGGTTACTTGCATTCAACGTTAAAAAGATTTGAAATTTTCTCAGAGTAATCGGTTACCCCAAAAAGGATAATCGATTAGTTGGTTCCAACATTCAAAAATATTTGAAATTAACACAGAGTAATCGGTTATCATAAAGTGGATAATCGGTTACTTTGTCACAAATTTTAAATATAGTTAAAAGAGTGAAGTGTTATGATTTGTTTGATGCATAAAAATACTTTCAATTATTATGGCATGAATGAAACATGTTTTGAACACTTGTATAAATATCTAGAGATCAAGTGTTATACCTTATCCGTTTGAAAGTTGAATCTTCATGCGTTTCATTGAGACTTGATCATTGGTTGAAAACATCATTCATGTGCTTGAATCTTGATCAATCCTTTTTGTTAATCAATCTTAGCTTTGTAGCGAGGTTTGTCGTTATCAAAACATCTGAGAAGTTATGTCTTCACAATCTCCCCCTTTTTGATGATGACAACCCAAAAGAATGAAAGTTTGATCCAAGCGTGTTTCTCTAGCAAATGCTCCCTCTTAATTGATGCTCCCCCTTAATTTATGAATTAAGGAGTCTTTTGAAATCTGCATTTTGTTAGAGAGAAACAAAAAACAAGGAAATAACATAGTAACAATTTCTTCTCCCCCTTTGTCATTAACAAAAAAGGGTGAAATAGAGAAATAAGTATCAATCATGCAAACAATATATACTAAGCACCACATAACACTAGGCATGGAAACATAACCCATACCCGTGGGTACTCACCCGAACCCGCCCGAAGTTGACGGGAAAAACCCGCTTTGACTGGGTTTGGGTTTCCCCGATTATAAAATATGAGGATGGGTCGGGTAATGGGGACACTAGTACCCGCCCCGAACCCATCCCCGAACCCCCCCCCCCCCCCCCCCCCCCCCCCCCCCCCCGTTTATTTCATTATGTATATTATTGTTTATCTTTGATAATTTAGAATATTAAATATGTGTTTAATGTTTTGATATTTTAATTTAAATTTATTATTTAAAATATTTGAAATGTATGTATGAAATTTTTTTAGATTTTTTTTATTTTATTATTTGTAATGTAATTTTATTTTGGAAAAAATAAATATTTATATTAAAAAAATATATTTCACTAAATGAATAGTGACGGGGCGGGGATACCCGAACCCGTTTGGGACGGGTTTGGGTTTTGATTCTCCATCCCCGTTTGGGTTTGGGGAGGGGAATGGGGATTGTTTGGGGATATGTGTTTGGGTTTGGGGGAGGTAAAAACCGTCCCCGACCCTCCCCCTTGCCATGCCTACATAACACACAAGATAATGCAAACATATCATAAACCAACAGTTTTAGCATAGTCTTAAAATAAACTAAAAATACTAACTTAAAAATATAAGCTAGAAAATAAAAATATGACAAAACTTAATCACTTTCTGACATGTTGAATCCATCATCCTCTTCACCTTCTTCATCACTTTCCTCAGCACCTTCTTCACTTGGGACAGGTTAACGCTTCAAGGAAAGGAAGAGTTTCCGAAGAGATTTTATTCCACGTTGAGTGACCCTGTGATTATGGTGCATGGTGGTCTCAATAGAACACATCTTGTTATACAGCATAGCATTTATGATTTCACCTTCCGGAATTGTTGGAGTTGCGGAAGAAGCAGGCGAATCTTTGTACCGAAACACTCCATTTGGTCCAATACTAATCTCGGTGTTCTTCGTTGCGGTAATCTCGTTGATTTCACAATTTCTAACCGTCGTTGGAGTCTTTGGTTCTCTTTGAAGTGGAACACTGTGAAATTCCAGAATTCTTAAAACAATTCTCCCATAGGGAAGTCCGCCACTTACAGATAATTGATGCTTCATGTGTTGGTAAATGACATAAGCCCAATTAATCTTCATATTCAGTTTCAAGGCTCTAATAAGTTGTAGTTCAAGTTCACTAACTTGGGCATGGTTAGAATGTTTTGGAACCAACACATAGGCAAGAACACAATGTAGCATCCTATCACTCACAGATAGGAGGTTAGCAAACTTGGCTACCCTTGAGGATTTTGATCTTTGTCGGCTCATGAGGCTAGCCTGAGTGCCTCTAGAAATCGAAACAAAATACTCCAAACTGTTATAATTGCTCAATGCATCATTGTCAGGTTCAGTTCCTTGACGAAATGCTTCTCCTTCAGAAGGGATTTCCAGACATGTTCCCAATTGATTAAGATCCATATAGATTTCAACATTTTTGACCTTAACAATAAACACCAAATCTCCAAAATCATTGGTCCAAACTTTATAGAGGTATAGAAATCTCTTATCATATCAGGGTAATAATCACCAATATCGGAAACTAGCTTATCTACCCCTGAATTTCTCAGCAAAGTTTCAAAGTTAAAGATATGAGAAGGAAAGGCTTGGAAGTTAACATATTTTACCGGCATTAGAGTTCGAATCCGGACAGCATAGCTCAACCTTCTGGATTTCACAGTGCCAGCATGTTGTTCTTTTGCATGTTGAGAAGCCTCTTCATCCAATTTCTTCTTTCCCTTGTCTTGGAGGTGCCATGGAAGCTTTGAGATTTAGGGTTTTGGAAAGGTTTTTTTGGATTCTAGCTGGAGAGAGAATATTTTGAGTTGATGGAGAGTGATAGTGAGAGTGATAATGAGAGTGGGGTTTTAATATAACTTTGAATGGAATTAATGGAGGATAAGGAAGATTGAGGGTTTTGGAAGAGTGAGATGAATGTGAAGGTTGAAGAGAGAGTACCAATGCTGAAGTGATTAACTTTAAGTAAAAAGACAAGAAATAAGCACTTAACACAAATAATGCAACAACTCGCGCGTATTTAAAAAATTAAAAAAATTCTGGAAGGAACAGTGGTAATCGATTATTCTAAACAGGGTAATCGATTACACAGAATGAAAACGCGTGAGAAAAGCAAAAATGTGCAGGGTAATCGATTACTCTAATGGGGGTAATCGGTTACATAGTTTCAAAATTTGTGAGTAAGGTAAAAACATACAGGGTAATCGATTATCCAATAAGGAGTAATCAGTTACACAGAATGAAAATTTGTAAAGAGGGCAAAAATATGAAGGGTAATCGATTATCCAATAAGGAGTAATCGGTTACACAGAATGAAAATTTGTAAAGAGGAGGGAAAAAATATGAAGGGTAATCGATTATCCAATAAGGAGTAATCGGTTACACAAAATGAAAAATTGTAAAGAGGGCAAAAATATGAAGGGTAATCGATTACCCAATAAGGAGTAATCGGTTACACATATGCAAAAAGTTCATATACAAATTTTTTAAAGAGAAATTTCATAAAATAAGAAAGATTAAGAACTTGTGCACCTTGGCCTCATAATAATGTATAGTGAATAATTGTGAAATAGTTATATGTCACCTTCATCCAAAATGCCAAGTTCTCTTCGAATCTTATAAAATGGTTCTCTTGCGAGTGGTTTTGTCAAGATGTTCGTCAGTTGATTATGAGTATCGACAAGGGTAACTTCGACATCGCCTTTAATCAAATGAAACATCGCCTTTAAAATAAATGTTGCATTTAGTTTCTTTGTAGTGAATTTTTCTTGCATCGAATAATATTTATTTTATATTTGAACTTTAGTCGAAATGGTTCACCTTAGGAATACATCACTTTCCGAAAATAACGTCCCAGATGTTGAACAACATGTCCCATCAACGGTTGGAACGACAGAGAACACAAATTCCATAGTGGTTGCATTGTCTATGGCAACAAGCATTCCAACTAATCCCAGGCCCATGCACACTGCTATAAGAGATCCAAGGCCTTCTTAGATGTCAGGTTTTGCGATTTCACTGGTTTTTAGGGATTTCCGTAGTGATATACCAACTCCGATGATGGAAGGATTACACACTAACACATCAACGTATGCAGATAATAATGCAATAATATCGTCTCCTTTAAATCCATATGTTGCATCAGGGTCTGCCATTAGCAACCCTGGTCAAGTGACACAACATGGAGGGACTGAGTTTGCCCTCCTAAACACGTCTTCCCTAACAACGAATTCCATGTTGTCCATAAGACAACAAATAGATTAAAGTAACCAGAGATGGTTAATATGCTTACTCAGCAAATTGGTACAATGTTCAACCCCCTAATTAAGAACACTAACCAAAGCGTACCATCCAGACAAATAGGGATACATGATAATGGGGTTGCCCCCATAAATAAAGGGAAACAACACCAACAGGAACTTCGATCTGCCGTACCTCCTATGCTTTGGGGAGGAGAATAACGTATATGTCAAGTTAACCCAGGGATAGTTGTGGTGGGTAGGAATCAAGATGCTGAGGAGGTAGTCCAAAATGTTTGACAAGATAACCTAAGGGGAAAAATAATCTAGTCCACATAGTCGAAAACATCCTTGCCCATAATGGCCTTAATGTAGGACTACATAGGCCAAACTTCGTGTCTCTTTGGTCTGATTATGTGCTGCAAGCAGAACTTCTTAGGGGATGGAATGTCCCTAAATTCACTAAGTTTGCAGGAGACACAAGTGAGTTGACTGTCGCTGGATACCAAACTGAAGCAGGTGATATAGCGAATAATGAGAATTTGAAAATGATATTTTTCCCAAATTCTCTAATGAAAAACGCCTTTACACGGTTCACGAAACTTCCCTATCATTTCGTACATAATTAGAACCAATTGGAGTGAGTGTTTCACGAACAATTTTATATTCGGCAGTCAAAGATTAGTCTTAAAGAATTGGCTAGTGTAAGGCGTGAAATTCTAGTTAACAGACTTTCGATGTCACAAGGGTTGTTATGACATCCAATTCTGCGCAGACAAGAATTATGCAGAACTTAAAATGTAAGTGCAGTAAGTAACACAAGTAATTGTTTACCCAGTTCGGTCCAACATGACCTACGTATGGGGGCTACCAAGCCAGGGAGGAAATCCACTATTAGTAGTATTAATTCAGACCTTAAACCAACTGTTTAACCCTACCACTTAATACCTACCCAATGCAATTTCAATCTTACACTAAGATCAAGTTCCTACTCACTCCCCCTCAATCACCTCAGTGATTACTACCTTTAATTAAAATTAAAGACAATTGTGAAGTCACACTTCAAACAACTCTTGATTGTGCTTAACAGCTTTAATCAAGATACACAGCACTCACGCTTAAAAGCTTAGAGTGACACAACACTTATAACTCAATGAACACCCTATACCAATGCAATCATCTACGTGATAATAGCTTGGCTCACAAGATACACCTAATACAAGACACACAAAAATACAGTAGTGAAGTATGATGGACACACAAAATCTTCACGCCTAAAATCCCTAGTTCTGAATGAAGGATTGCCATCCTTTTATATTGCAGCACTTGGGCCTTGTACTTGTATTTTCCTAAAATTAAGGTCATGCGAGTTCCCCTAAATTCCATATCTAGGTTACTAACAAATAGGCTATTTGTTAGGTTCATTAATTGTAGCTTGGTTGTTGGTTTCCTGGATTTTCGCTCAGCTGTTGAATCCCTGAAGAATAGCCTGAGAAAAGTGCTGAAACAGAAAAACTAAACAACCTACAATTTAGCATACGCTGTCAGGAATGAAAGTCACAACATTCAGTTTGACGTCCAAATCAAAGACCATATGCTAAGTCTGTTTTTCCAGAAAACAGACAGTACAAATTTGCTGAACTGTACAGGACCAATCTGTCCATTCTTCAGTAACAGCGTACATTAATAAATGTCAAAGCATCCAATTTGACATTTACACATTGAGCCTTATGTCAGGTCTGTTATCCTCTTGATAAGCAGAATGAGATACATACTGAACTGTAGCAGACAACCAACTTGCCTATTATTCAGCATATGCTGTCAATGATGAATGTCATAACATCCAGTTTGACATTCAGACAGTAGGCCTTATGCCAGGTCTGTTATTTCCTTGATAAACAGACTGAAAATAAATACTGAGTTATAGCAGAACACCAACTGTTCTATTCCTCAGTATCTGCTGACAGGGATGAATGTCATAACATCCAGTTTGACATTCAATAAAACCTGTATTAGCTAAACCTGCAGTATACTACTCAAGTATGTTATGACATCAGCCAAGATATCAGAGTACAGTCAAATATTCTAACTTACAATGTGTTGAAAAGTATATTTCGTGTCGGGTTTTTGTTATCGTATCCACAGGGATTGTAAGATATCACCTCCGTTCGATGGTTGTATTAATCTTAACTTAATGTAACAATAGGGTTTTGGTTTGTTGTCACGTTATCTTGCATAAAAAGTAATAAATTGCGGTAAAAGTTTTGGTTTGAATAAATGGGAAATATTGCCAAAGTTAGGTTTCAATGATCACTTTGCATGTATTTGCTCGGTCAACAATCTTATAAACTCCTTTAGATGATAAATCATTTCACAAAGTCCTCTCAATATGTTTCTCTCGAACACACATTGTGAGTTTTGCCATTTTGATCCATTGTTTCTCTCGAACACAATCTATCAAAATGACAACGTTTTGGTTCAACCTTATGGTGAACAAAAGCATTCGTTACTATCTCTAGCTAACAAACAAGTTTGGATGAAAACCTAGGTCAAGAGTCGGTAAACATCTCTCGATCATAAACCAACACAAAGAGTTTTAAATAGAAACAAAGTTTTCATCATATATTTATCGTTAAAGAGTTTACATATGAGGATCCTTACATTTACACACAAAGCTAGTAATCACCTACATCTAACCTTGACAAATGGATGACTTAGCTACTCATTTTCATGGTAGCTTGGTCGGTAAGTAAGGAAAGAAGGTTGATCAACATCCAAGTCGGATAATCGAAGTTGGATGGGAATCCACCTTCTTTTTGTGGAAGATGGTTGCTAGATGAAGAGAAATGAAAAACTAGGGCATAAAGCTCCCAAAACAATGTTGTAGAAATATCTCTCTAAAAAGTACAAGAGTGGAAAAGTTGGTAAAAATGAGGTATGGTGCTCAAAAGTGGCACCTGCTACTTATAGACATGTGATGGACTGTCATGTTCGCTAGGCGAGCAGAATGGCTCGCCTAGCGAAGGTCTAGTATGGGCACAAAAGGCCCCTGCGCCCAGAGAAAACAGTGTCTGCTGAACTGTCATGTTCGCCTAGCGAACATTCCTTCGCCTAGCGAAGGACATGCTTCAGCATCGCCCCAACGAGGTTGAGAGGTTTTGCTACTGGAATGCTCGTTGGGGACTCGCTAGAGCTTCGCCTAGCGAGTGAGTGTTGGCTGCACTTTTCACCAAAACAGAATGAATTCGCTGCCACCTTCGCCTTCAGCTCGCCTAGCGAGTGAGTGTTGGCTGCACTTTTCACCAAAACAGAATGAATTCGCTGCCACCTTCGCCTTCAGCTCGCCTAGCGAATTAATTTGACAATTTACTGGAGCTTTTCGCCAGGAGCTCGCCTAGCGAACCCATGCTTCGCCACAGCCTCGCCTAGCGAGCAGGCTGATGAAATGCTTATACTCTTTGGTTCCTTTGCCAATTTTCTTGTGTCTTTATTTTCAATTAGTTCATGTCTTTCCTGCACAATAACACACAAATCAAAGGCACCAAGCTTGTTTATCAATGTAATGCATTCCATGTGAAACAAATGTGGTTTTGACAATTTTAGCAAGGAAAAAGAGTGAAAGATGCCCACATATGATAGCTCAAATAAGCACTTTTGGGCATCTAACAACTCTCCCCAACTAGATTCTTGCTTGTCCTCAAGCAAAGTATGCCTCTTGGAGGACAAGAGGATTTGCTTAAAGAAAATGGTTTCTTCGAAGTTGGATAAACGGCTCAAACACAAGCGAAATCAGCTAATACAAGTTCCCAACGGTTCGAATAAAATAATACATAAGAACTAAAACTTAAATAGCAATGCAAAATATTTATCTATCTACAACAATGCTATTCTGAATGAATCATCCTATCTCTCCTCTTCGAATAAGGAATGAAGATTTTGCGCGTTTGCAACCGCGGGACTAATCTCACTCTCTAACAAATAATGAAGAAATCAAATAGATTCATACAATGTCTAACAATTAAAAATGGTACTGTGGAAGCATAAAGATCACTAAGGGCTTTTCGGTTGAAGCTTGGTTAGGTTAACAAACAAGGGACATTTCTAAGGCCATTGAAACGAAAGTGCCGATGCAAAAGAGACATTCACAGTATTATTCACACTACTCGACTTTGTTTCATTTGTTTCTTATTTGAAACCTTCACAACACATATTCCACAACTCAATTTTTATTTTTCACTATTTTTCTTCCGAGTAAGCATTCGTTTTCATTCTTTCTATTTTTGTTCTTTTCTTTTACATCAAATGTACAAAACAGATGTTTCTTTTCTATATTTTCTATACATATATTTTTCTATGCTTGCTCGGTTTTTCTATTCTTTTTCAAGAGTTGTGGTACTTACCAATTCTTTTTCGTTCTCCCCAACTTATTTCTTCCACACCCTAAGTGAATGCTCTTAACTTTTTACGGCAAAAGAACCGCATCCAGTATCTAATACCCAACTTATTTCGTAGGTCAACTTCACGTTTTGCCAAATCTCTACTCCTTTTTAGCCCCTGCACATTTGTACAAATGTGAGAACCGCATCCAGTATCTAATACCCATGATGCAGAAGTAGATAAATTAATTTCATTAACAAAAATACCCGAAGTTGAAGTCTCTACTCCATTCTTCTTATCTTCCAGGTACTTTGGGCAGTTTCTCTTCCAGTGTCCGGTCTTACCGCAATGGAAGCAGGTGCCTTCCTTTCTATGCCTCCACTAGGCTTCAAAGCAGCAACAATGGGTCTGGGTTTGGCAACTTTCTTGCGTTTCCCTTTATCACCCTGCTTGGTGGGTCTTTTGTTCGGTCTCTTTCCATTTCCGATCATCAGAATGGACTTCCCTTTTGACTTCAGATTCTGCTCAGCAATTCTTAACATGGCTAGCAGTTCAGGAAGAGATTTGTCCATATCATTCATATTGAAATTTAGGACAAATTGACTGAATCTATCTGGCAACGATTGCAAGATCAAATCAGTCGCAAGTTTCTTTCCGAGGGGAAAACCCAACCTCTCAAGGTTTTCCACATACCCAATCATCTTGAGCACATGGGGACCTACAGGGGCTCCTTCAGCTAACTTGCCTTGAAAAATGGCTTTTGAAACTTCAAACCTTTCATGCCTTGCTTGCTCTTGATAGAGCATCTTCAGGTGTTCGATCATATCGAACGCTGCCATGTTCTCATGTTGCTTTTGCAACTCTAAGTTCATGGTAGCTAGCATGAAACAAGTAGTTTCATTGGCATCATCGACATGCTTCTTATAAGCATCTCTTTATGTCTTAGGTGCAGAACTAGAAGGATCCTCTTCAGGAACAGGTTTCTCCAAGACATACAACTTTCTATCATGTTTGAGGACAATCCTTAGATTTCGGTGCCAATCCAGAAAATTTGTCCCAGACAATTTTTCCTTGTCAAGGATTGATCGCAAAATGTTGTTAGAGGTGTTTGTTGTCATGGTAATCTACATGAAATTAATGAAAATATAAGTATCAATAACATATTTAATTAGGCCTTTAATTAAATATGCTCCCACTATTTTACTCAAAACAAATGACCATCACCATTTGATTCGAAAAATCCCGTTGGAAGATTTTCTAGTGGGTCGAGATCCACATTTCACTTTGTTTTAAGTCCGCGTAGGCGGATTACACAAAACTAGGTTATTTAGGTAGGAACTCCTTCCAATTGTATCTAATACAACTCTCGAATATTTTTGTTGGGTAAATAACTCCTTATTTCAATCCATCACATGAATAATTTCCATCTCTTGCTTCTAAACACATATAATCTTATTATAATTTGTTTAGTTAAGTTTGACCCATTGTTTTAGCAATTGGATATTACAATTATCTCATCACACCTTACTAATATAGAACATGCACCTCGCGTAGGCGAAACCTACATTATCCGATACTAGTCTTGATAAGTGCTAAAACTTGGAAAGCATAAACTTAATATTTAATTTGAGGGAATTTGCAATTATTCTGATCTCACCGGCTTATTTATCATATAAATCGTCTCTCACATGCATCAACATTCATTCACATGCATCAACATATATAATGAAACAGTTATAGCCCCCTAGCGCAATTGTTCTCCCAAGCCAATGAGAGAACCTAAGCTAACCTAATAACGATCTAAGCATCTCCAAGAAAGATCTTCAAGGCTGTCCTCCTTTGATATTGAATTCTTCTCTTTCTTCATAACATTACATTACATAAAAGAAACTCGTTTTACATACGAGGGAGTGAGATGAGAAAAGAAGTTACATTAAGAGATTAAAAGAGAGGCACGATATGCAAGTCGTATTTTAAAATCCCAAAAGAAAATAAAGGAAAACTAAGGCCATAACCGATCACCACAAGACAATAATAATAAACACATTATTATTATTAATTTTAATTCTTTTAATTAATTAAAACCAAATTAAATTTCGGTGACCGATCATACTACACAGAGTTAGTCGGGGTCCGTTGTCCGGTCACAAAACAGAAAAACGGAGAATACAGACTTTGTGAATGTGACGATCGTCACAAAGCATGTCACGACCGTCACGTCCATCTAGTTACGACCATCACAGACCCATAACGAACGTCACGCGGCCAAAATCAGCGCTTTGAAACAGTCAACAGACGTGATCCAACAAGCCCTCAATTCATAACTCTTTGACAGCACAACCCTTGTGCTGACACTAACCCTAATGCACCAATTTCATACCGTCAAACACACCTCGATTGTTGATTCAGTATGATTGATCAACAGGTCATTGCTTCACCATACTAATGTCGGATCAAGAAGCAAACGACCATTGCTCGCTCAAAGGAAAATAACCATTAAGTGTTTGAATGAATGAATCAGAAACAGTATATCATATATACCGTATTTTGCATTAGGATTACTTATATCATATATATAACTTGATCGATCTTAATTGCGTAACCTATGAACGATCGATATATCGCTGCTTCACCATACTAATGTCGGATTCCGAAGCATAGTCAACATCAATCATCCAAATCGTACACACATGATTCCAAATTTAATTACTCGTTTATTCTTTGATTCATTCTGTCTTTTAATCATATTAATACAGAAAATAAACAGCTATCAAATGCATGGTTTCGTAAGTGGCTCTGATACCACTGAAGGAGAATAGCGATCCAAAACTCAGCGGAATTTAAAATTTTCTCCTTTAGTGATCCTTACGAATGGGCATGATCAGTGATAGAATCGTTACCTCTTGTGACGATTGAAACCTTTGATGCAGACCTACGGAGCGATCACGAACGTTGAACGATGACAACGCCTTTACTCAATCCACACGAACAAATTAATTCAATCTCAGTGCTAGCTGCTATGAATGAAGGCTTTAAGTGAGAGAGAGAGAGAAATGAAAATTGCAACCCTACAAATGCTTCTGCACAAGGGTTCTATTTATAGAACCACTTGTGTGGTCTGCAAGCTAAAAAGCCCACTTAAGTGTATGTGGCCCATATCTTATAATATGCCAAAATCACTTAAGCGCGTGGTACCTTACCATATTTCATATTCTACTTAAGTACAATGTACCTTACGATGTTCTACAATTCACTTAAGTGCACCGTACCTTATGATGTTCCTTAGTGTCGCATCCTGCGAAAAAAACCGGCGAGCTAAAAAGAAATAAAACACACAGAGCCGCCACTAAACGTTATTTATCCCAAGATAGGGAAAGGAAACGCTCAGAGAAACCTGGAAAGAACATGGTCTTGCGACCAAAGAGAATGGGTTCGGGAGTCGGTTACGCAAGGGGAAGGTATTAGCACCCCTCACGTCCTAGGTACTCCTAGGGATCCACGTTCTAAAACAAAGAATAGGTTGCTAAACATCACACACACACACGGGGAACGCAGGTGGGGTTAAGAAGAGGGAGCTCGATAAGGCATCGCACCTTATGCCTACATATCTTGTCTGGAACAAGAATCAGAGCCACTGTAGTTCGGCTTACGCACGCCAAACAACACAAAACAATCACACAAACACACAAGGGTGGCAAACATGGAGCCCGACAACCACTTGATGGAATTACGTCAGCATCCGAACCAAAACACACTCAAAAGGGCAAACATGGAGCCCGACAGCCAATCCTGGGCTTATGTCAGCATCCGAACCCAAAACAATCAATAGCATACAACAAACATACAAACAAACACACGCAAAAAAGAAAAAGGCGCCCGGAGAGGTCTCGCACGACCTCCTGCCTACGTACCTCATCTGGTATGAGGATCAGGGCGACGTAGTTCCCCTACGCAGGGATAAAGGACTAGCCTAACCAGATAACAGAGGGAGACACAACTCTAGGGAGACTACGACTCGAGCCTAGATGTTGTCATGCAAAATCATCCCTAAGTTATGGTTTCTAGCTAAATGGCACAAGGGCCAACCTATCCTAAGCATGGCTCACACCGGAAGCAAGCCACACATACCTGACTTGCACAGGAAGCAAATCAAGCACGGCCTATCTTGCACAAGGGCAAGTCTAAGCTAAACCTAAGAGGCAAAGCAAACAATCATGATAACAGATAGCACACACTATACACATACAAGAGGCTCACACAAGGGTTGGGCACTGAGGCCAACTGTACAGGTGAATGGTGCTCTTAACCTTGCCATTGAGGGGCTAAGGTGAAGCAGATGAAAGGATGAAGTGAGGATGAGACCTCACGGCTCTTATCCCTGGCCAGGGAGAGCTAATAGACAAATGAGCATGGGTCCAGAAAGTGGGAACCCTTCTATACTCGAAGACTCTGACACTGTACACTTTGTACAAGATCTTGGGTTTGTATCCCAATGCATCAACACACAGCAGTGTGAGCAGAGGGATGACACAACAAGAATAGTGGGGGATAGATTGCATATCCCTACCTTCCACCAATTGCCTCATTGAGGTCTTTACCTGCTTGGGCTTGAAAATAAACAATCACAATCATTGCCTCTTAAGGAGGACTTCAGACAATTGCCCGGCCCGGTAACAGGCCCGGTCTCCCAGACTACATGAAGTTAAGAAACTATACCTCAATGCAAGTTGCTTAAGCAAAGCAAAGCAAAAGTTCACAAGGAACTGAGCAACTAAAGTACCTGGAAACAATCAAACACAGTCAGTATTCATGCAGACAAACCATAAACAACAAGTGTTCAATCAGACAGTTTAAACAAACTATGCACAACACAAAGCAAGCTCAAGGCTCAAGCCCAAGCTCCACAACCTACAAAAACAATGTTATGTTAGTGTACAAACATCAATAACATCAATCAAAATTGATTTGGACCATCATCCATGTGCATTATGCTTTTGATCCTGAAAAATCAAGCAAATATTAGCAACAAGACCACTAGGCCAAGCCTAGGGTCCAAAAGCAAGAAAAAATTTAAAACAGCAAGGCATTCACCAACCAATCTCAAATTAACATCAAACAAGAGCAAACATCATTGGTCTCATGTTTATATCATCCATCATGTTCATATTATGCACAAAACAAGCCATATTGGTTCAAAGGAAGCATCAAACATACCAACAGAAGTATTGCACTCAAATCCACATCAAAATAAATCCAAAAATTCTCAAATTAATTACACCTAAACAGGGGATATTCAAGGTCTACCATGTCAAATTTGAGCTCATTTAGACAAATGGAACCATGTCAATGAAAATCAACAAAAACAGACACAATTACATGCTTCAATTCACAACATCAATGCATACATCCACTTCAAAAATTCATATCTCATTGAAAACTAAAAAGAAATGGATGGGACCAAAACAGGGAGGTCCTAACATGTGTCTACTACATGCATACCAAATTTCATGACCATACAATACCACATGAGCATTTCACATTGATTCTACCAACCTATGCCATACAAGCTTGCACAAATGACCACCAGAAGTGAAAAATCATGATCAAATTGAAAATGCAATGTAAAATTCCACAAAAATTCATACAACATCTCAACATGCCAACCAATCATCATGCAAAATTTCAATCAATTCTAACAAGTGTAGGTCATGTAAAAAATTCCAGAAAATTGACATCAAGAGGTGTGACACAAATTGTCACACCTAAGTTACAAAAATCATATCTCAATGGCCAGGCATCAAAAATTCACAAAATTTATATGGAAATAAACATCATCCAGTCAAGAATCATCACAAAAATTGGCAAGAATTTCTTTTACAATATGTGCATTTCATGATCAAATTGCCAAAATGTATCAAAAATGAACATGTGTGAGAAAAGCCTATGCCAAATAATATTCCTACCAAGCACAACTTTGACCAATAGGTCAAAGAAATCCTACACAAGTCAACAAAGTCAAGGAAAAAATTTCTACAATTTTCTGATTTTTTTCCTATTTTTGGTGAATTATTTAAGATCACATGAATTTTTAAGAATTAAACAAAATTAATTTAATTACACAGTGGCAATTCTGTAATTAATTTGGCGCGGGAGGGAAACACCTTTTTCAAATTTTTAAACTGTTTTTCGGATCAAATGCTCTTGCTTCATCATCTTCATCACACAACAATTCCAGAATTTGAAAAATTCGAAGAACAACCAAACATCATGAAAATTAGCAAGCTTATAACCGTTTTAACCGTATGATTATGTAGAACACGAATATGCACTTATTACATCCTAAAAGTTCCTAAATCAACCGAATCGTGCAAGTTAGGGTTTGAACTCACAACTTCAAAACTGGATTTCGCGCGCTACAGGCAATCATTTGTAAATCTAACTACATCAGGATGCTCTACGTAGTATGCTCTTTCTAACGCATATGATCATTAAGCCTATCATGAGAATCGAAAATCCAACATACCTGCTATGGCAGTGCTTGCTCGTGCTGTTCTTCGCGTGTATGGCCTCAAACAGATGCAGGAGAGAGATAGGGAAAATGAATCCAATGGTTGCTTCGGTTCCAAGTTGCCTCTATGGCTTGCAATCTTGTTTTGCCATTAATGCTTCAAAGTTGAACAGCTACGATTCCACCTTCCTTTCCTTCCAAACTATCCAAACAGATGCTGAGGATGATGATTGTGGTTGAATGCAACAAGAATCGTGTAAATTGGTTAAGATTTGATGAAGAAACTTGGATTTGAAGATTTTTGTTCTTGAGAGAAAACTTGAGAATTGCAATGGTTTCAGATCCAATCTTGGGAAATGTGTGTTTCTGTCATGATTAACAAGTGTTTAGACTTATATATGAATGCTTAATTATCCCTTAATCAAGTTTAATCAACCAAATGCATTGTTAGTGTAAATGTCATTTTCAAATGAAGGGTAAAATTGTAATCTCCACATGACAGCTCATGCCACCTGTTTTGACAGCACATACACCTTCCAATCATCATATGTGAGCTGTAGAAACTTGCCTCATGCTCATTGGTTGCTTAAATCTCAAAATCACCATGTGACACCATTTGTCGATTTTTATCCATTGCATTTTTCAAGCCAAATCCCAATTTACAAGGCCTATGCATGAAATGATTATTCAAACACACTCCAAATACCATTTATGAGGTGTAGAAAAAAGTCCCATCTCCAAATTCCAATTATTTTGAGAGTTGGACAATTTTGCCCCTGGTCCAATTCAGCTGTCCAGTTGAAAAGTGACTTTTTGCCTTGGCCATTTTTGGGAAAATCCAATTATGCACCCTTGAAGTACATATCAAATGGAGTTTGTGCATATAAAGAACTTGCAATTTGGACAAAGTATGTGGAAATTATGGCCTCCTGATTACAGGTCATTCTTGAAATTCACTGAGCCCTAATTTTCAAACCATACATTGGATTTTCAAGTTCTTGGACTTTTTGGAAAGGTGAGAACAAGATCTACAACTTTCATGTTGAACAATTTTTCATTTGAAGCTTCCTTGGACATCTTATTTTGAGGTCAAAAACTTTCCATTTTTGGAAACTTCAGTTACAGGTCACTTTCTATTTTTGGCAGTTTTTGATTCTGACTTGATTTTCTTCATTTTTAAGCTTTGAGATGTCATTCAACACTTGTTCCAACATGAATGAAGTGTGTCTAACTTGTTTCCACCTCCCAACTCACCAGATCATGTACAGTTGACCACAGTTGACTTTTCATCTGATAGATGAATTTGACAATGCATAGATCAATTTAAGCTCCAATCTCCAACTGAAATGGCTCAAGGGTGAAACCCTAGCCTCAATAATCACCATTTAACCATAGAATGATCCTCAAAACCATCATGAACCCCATCTCCTGATCAAACCCTGACTGGCCCAATACAATTGATTAGGGTCGACCAGTGGTCAAAACCCTAATCTCAAGGAATCTTCTTCAATCTTCTGATGACATCCACACATGATGATGATGATGTATCAATTCAATCAATATGAAGACCAATACCCTTGAGAATCATGAAACCCTAATTCACAGCCCAATCCTCAGATGGCCATGATCAATCAATAAAACCCTAGGCTTGCACCTTTGACTCCTCATCTTCTGATCAAGACTTGGGAAGATGGCTTGCACTATGTAACCACATGTTATGCAATGTGAAATGCCTAATGCCCTAAAATGAAATGCAAATATGTTAATGCTAATCCCAAGAGAGGAGGGCAAATTTTGAGGTGTTACAGCTGCCCCTATTCAATCCACTGTGAACCTGTCGATACGAAATAGCCTCGGCTTTCGGATGATCAGGATGAAGAGTGATTGAATACCAAGAACAGACGAACAATTTGCACTCTGATGGGATAATAATTAACAACGCCTGTCAGCATCGGCGAAGAAACAATCTCGAAACAAGAATCCGTCCGGTACGGAGAAAGTCGGCCTGAATACCGAAACAGAACTGTCGACCTGGATACCAAAATAAATGGTAACACAGGGATAACCATGGTCTGAACACCACACATCCACGCGGGATTGTTATTCTCTCTTCTTTTTTTTTTGCTTTTCTTGAACCCCGAAATTTTCTTTGCGCAAACGATCCTCGGATCTCTGCATTTGAACCCCAGAAAATGCCTCAACACTCCTTTTTGCCAAAATAAATGAACCCCTATTTCCAGTTTGAACCCCAGTCGCCTGACGATAACTCGCGATCGCCAATATGAACCCCAGAAAATGCCTCAGCATTTCTTCTCTCCGTTTGAACCCCAGGAAAATGCCTCAGCATATCCTTTTCTCCATTCGAACCCCAGGAAAATGCCTCAGCATATCCTTTTCTCCATTCTCTCGTGATAATTCCGCTGGCAACGTCGGAAATAACACCAAACCACTCTGAGGGCGACATGTCAGAGGGTAAACCTTCACAAAGAAGGTAGCATGTGTATCTCTTCCTCAGAAGACACCTATAACGACCTCCACTGGCCTCAGCCCGAGTCTAAGATGACACATGAACAGAAGATAATCCTAAGGACCTCATCCCGGATAAAATCTTCAACTCCATCTCCATTTGAACCCCAGAAAATGCCGCAACACTTCCTTTTCTCCATTTGAACCCCGAAATTGCGCCGATCGCGTAACGTCCTTTGATTTCATTTCCATCTCCGTTCGACGGAAACATTTCCTCCAATATCGCACTACCGGGGAACATCGCTGATCTGACGTCATGATGCTAAACTCCTCAGAGTGACATCTTCACCATCTGTCTCGCACGACAGAAACCTCCTCCAGCATCGCACTACTGGGGAAAAACCTTTGATCAAGACATGAGGCTAAACTCCTCGGAGCAACACCTTCATTATCGGGCAAGAACCACTTCTCAAACGGTAACCACGGCTTGAGACTAGCCTATGCTCGTAATGATGCATGATCGTTTTTTCTGCGTAATGCTCCATAACCATGGAAATGCTACGCTATTATTTATTTTTCTATGCAATATGCCATGTTATTTTTTTCATGATGAATGCATAAAAGAAATATCCCCCTCAAGGGACTCTTCTGGGGAATACGAGACACTCTGCTGAGGAACTCGTCACCGCTCCAATTCCGCCCGGCTGGGGAATAACACTGCTGCTGGGAAAAAGGCAACCCTTGCTGGGGAAGAACCTCCTTTGCACCTAATCCACTCGAGAAACTGCTGGGGATAAGCACCACCAACACTCTGTGGGGATACAACAGTCTTGACTTGCTGAGGATATCAATCCTGACTCCGCTTCGGAAAAACCCTCACAGATACCTGCTGACTTCACTGGGGAAATACTCACAGAAACTCTGCTAGGGGAATAGCAATTTCCAGGCTCAACTGGGGATGCATCCGTACATCACCTGCTGGAAATAACTACCCTGATCCTGCTAGGGAAACGCATACCACTTCGCTGGGGATTGCCCATGCAATCCATAGGTAGAATCAACTCAGCTAGGGATGCAAACATCCATCCGCTACGGGAACTTGTCCAATCCATTAGTAGGATGAACACTGTTGGAGATATATTTCTTTGAAAAAGACCCGCTCCACTCGGGGAGAAACAACCTTCAGACCTGGCTGCTGAGGAAACACCATTGTAAACCTGCCAGGTATAACCATACTGACTCGGCTGGGGAAGTACAGATCTGGAATCTGCTGGGAGTTGGTCCCCTAAATTCTGCTTGGGGAACTAGCTGGGAAATGAGAAAAGTTGGTACAGAACACCCGTCGACTCGTCGAACCACGGTATATACCTCCAATACTCATATCAACTTTCCACTTTTGAGAACTCCCAGACTCATCTGGACCTTTTCTGCTCCATCATCTTGTATTCCGAATCGCTCCGCGCTCGACGAGAACGCACTCCGTTCTTTACTCACACTCATCCCTGATTGGACTCTGTGGGGAATTACATACTTCAAATCTTCCGATTTTGAAGAGTCTTCTTGATTACCATCAAGGATCGTCGTACGCCTCAACGTCTTCGTCATCTCTTTCATTCCTTCGTTCCTGAGTGAACTCTCTGGGGATCTATTACAAAGCTTCCACATCACAACCTGCAAGTGAGTGAAAAGTATCTAACAGTTCCTGCAAAACAGATCGTCAGATAAAACCGTGCCCCAGGTGTGTCAAGATTTCAACACTTGGGTCACTCAACCTTCCAAATAAGGTTTCAAGTTTACAATCTTATAAACATGCATTGGAAGGAACCTGTATGTATTAAAATGCAAAGCTCTTCGTCAAAATAATCAGATGTTCTTGCAATCAAAGCGGTAATGAAAAACAAAAACAAAATTATTTGACTGAATGTGCATTTTATTGATTGGAAAGTGTGGCTCAAATTGAGCAATACAAAAGGAAGCAATTCCTGAAAAGAGGTAATTGCGCTCAAAAGGAAAAATCTATCCTAATGGCAAATGTGGAACCCGTGATCTCATCGAGTTCCAACTCGGTTACGCCCCATATGTCCTCAGACTCTCCATGCTTTCTGCCTTCTGAACAAGACGATTCTGACTGATCCCTACCGGGTATTATCCATGATGCTTTAACCAAAGCGCAAACGATCATGCTAGACGCAGTTGTTCGTTTCGATCCCTCTTTTGCCTGGACCGCCCTTTCGGGTTTTCAGTCCACCGGGATACCCTTTTTTGCCCAAGTCGCCTTTTCAGGTTTTCGACTTGCCGGGTGTACATTTCTCATCTTATCCCTAATTTTTGCCCGAACCTTTTTTTCTGTTTTTGGTTCGCCGGGATGCCCATTTTTGCCTGGACTATTTTGCTCTTTTCGTCCAGCGGGTCAATTTATACGAGGTATTTTTTAACTGCGTCTGCATTCACAGGGGATGGAAAATCTTCGCCATCCATGGTCGTCAACAACAAGGCTCCACCAGAGAAAACCTTCTTGACCACGAATGGACCTTCATAATTCGGTGTCCATTTGCCCCTTCGATCGTTTTGAGGAGGAAGGATCCTTTTCAACACCATATCACCTACGTGATACACCCGAGGTCGCACCTTCTTGTCAAAAGCACGCTTCATCCGCTGCTGATACAACTGCCCATGACAGATGGCTGCTAGCCTCTTTTCTTCTATCAGGCTCAACTCTTCATACCGGGTCCTCACCCATTCAGCCTCTTGTAATTTCACGTCCATCAGGACTCTCAAGGAGGGAATCTGAACCTCAACAGGTAATACAACCTCCATCCCATATACCAATGAGAAAGGAGTTGCCCCAGTAGATGTGCGTACCGACGTTCTGTACCCATGCAACGCAAACGGTAACATCTCGTGCCAATCCTTGTAGGTTACCACCATTTTCTGCACAATCTTCTTTATATTTTTGTTGGCTGCCTCAACCGCCCCATTCATCTTCGGACGATAAGGAGAAGAATTGTGATGCTCGATCTTGAATTCCCGGCACAGCTCCGCCATCATCTTATTGTTTAAATTAGAACCATTATCAGTAATGATCCTCTCGGGAACCCCATATCTGCAAATGATGTCTCTCTTGAGAAATCTGGCCACAACCTGCTTCGTCACGTTCGTATAAGAGGCTTCTTCTACCCACTTGGTGAAGTAATCGATAGCCACTAATATGAATCTGTGCCCATTCGAAGCTGTAGGCTCAATCTTTCCGATCATGTCAATGCCCCACATAGCAAACGGCCACGGAGACGACATTAAGCTCAATGGATTTGGAGGCACGTGCACCTTATCAGCATAGATCTGGCATTTATGACACTTCTGCACGAAATTGAAACATTGGGCCTCCATTGTCATCCAGTAATAACCTGCTCTCAGCAGCTTCTTCACCATCGCATTCCCACTGGCATGGGTACCGAACGACCCCTCGTGAACCTCTTTCATCAATTGGCTTGCTTCTGCATCATCCACACATCTGAGCAAGACCCAATCGAAATTTCGCTTATACAGAACCCCATCCTTATTCAGGTAGAGTACCATGGCTAATCTCCGCAGAGTCTTTCGATCTTTCTTTGACGCTCCCTCAGGATACTCTTGCGTCTCAAGATAGCGCTTGATATCATAATACCACGGCTTCTCGTCATCAGGTGCTGTATCAACAGCAAACACATAAGCCGGTCTATCCAGACGACCCACTTCCACACTGGGGCATTGATTCCACCTCTGCACCTTAATCAAGGCAGCCAGAGTAGCCAAGGCATCCGCCAAAGGATTCTCCTCTCTGGGCACATGATGCATCTTCACCTTGGTGAAAAACGTCAACAATCTCCTCGTATAATCTCGATACGGAACCAAATGAGATTGATGCGTATACCATTTCCCGTTAACCTGATTTATCACCAGAGCTGAATCTCCATATATGACAAGGTTCTTGATTCTCAAATCAATCGCCTCTTCAATTCCCAATATGCAAGCTTCATATTCAGCTACGTTGTTGGTACACTCAAATGTTAGCCGGGCAGCAAAAGGAATGTGGGATCCTTTCGGCGTAACCAAAACAGCACCAACACCGCTTCCGTTCATGTTAACGGCCCCATCAAACATCAGAATCCATTCGAATTCAGGGTCAGGCCCCTCCTCCGGGATTGGTTCCTCGCAATCTTTCGATTTGAGAAACATGATGTCCTCATCAGGGAATTCAAACTTCATCGGTTGATAATCATCAATAGGTTGCTGGGCGAGGTAATCAGACAATACACTCCCCTTGATTGCTTTCTGAGAGGTGTACTGAATATCATATTCTGTCAAAATCATTTGCCACCTTGCAACCCGTCCGGTCAATGCTGGCTTCTCAAAAATGTACTTGATTGGATCCATCTTAGAAATCAATAAAGTGGTATGAACCAGCATGTACTGCCTTAGTCGGCGAGCAGCCCAGACCAAAGCACAGCAAGTTTTCTCGAGCAGTGAATATCTTGTTTCACAGTCGGTAAACTTTTTGCTAAGGTAGTATATGGCATGCTCTTTTCGACCAGACTCGTCATGCTGCCCCAATACACACCCCATAGACCCCTCGAGGACTGTCAGGTACAGTATTAACGGTCTTCCCTCCACAGGAGGCATCAGAATCGGAGGCTCCTGCAAATATTCTTTTATTTTTTCAAATGCCGCTTGGCAATCATCATTCCACCTGACCGTTTGATCCTTTCTTAACAATTTGAATATTGGTTCACACGTGGCTGTTAGGTGAGATATGAACCGTGAAATGTAGTTCAATCTACCTAAGAAACCACGAACCTCCTTCTCTGTTCTCGGTTCAGGCATTTCTTTTATTGCTTTTACTTTTGCAGGATCAACCTCGATTCCTTTCTCACTTACAATGAACCCCAGCAATTTACCGGACCGCACTCCGAACGTGCACTTATTCGGATTCAACCTCAGTCTGAACTGTCTCAGCCGGTCAAACAACTTAGCCAAATCAACCAAATGCCCCTCTTCTGTTTGGGACTTTGCTATCATGTCATCAACATAACATTCAATTTCATGATGAATCATATCATGAAACAAAGTCACCATGGCTCTCTGATAAGTAGCACCGGCGTTCTTGAGACCAAATGGCATCACCTTGTAGCAAAAGGTACCCCATGGTGTAATGAACGTTGTTTTCTCCATATCATCTGGCGACATTTTGATTTGATTATAGCCAGAAAAGCCATCCATGAAGGAAAACACCGAGAATTGAGCTGTATTATCAACCAACACGTCAATGTGAGGTAGCGGAAAATCATCCTTTGGACTAGCTCTATTCAGATCTCGGTAGTCCACACACATTCTCACCTTCCCATCTTTCTTCGGGACTGGCACAATGTTCGCGACCCATGGCGGATAATTAGTGACAGCAAGGAAACCTACATCCCACTGCTTCTGCACTTCTTCTTTGATTTTCATTGCCATGTCAGGTCGAGTTCTGCGCAACTTCTGCTTCACTGGAGGACAAACTGCTCGCAACGGTAGCTTGTGCACAACAATATCGGTATCCAACCCTGGCATATCTTGATAAGACCAGGCAAAGATGTCGACATACTCTTTCAACAACGCCACCATTCTGCTTTTCACACTTTCCTCCAAAGCAGTCCCGATTTTCACTTCTCTTTTGACCTCGTCGGTACCCAGATTTACAACCTCAATCTGCTCTTCATGCGGCTGAATCACCTTCTCCTCTTGTTTTAACAACCTGGCTAATTCCCCTGGCAGTTCACAATCTTCTTCGTCTTCTTCTTCAGCAAGATAGATCGGATTGTCGAAGTCATACAAGGGTGTAACAGGATTGTTATCAATGAGATCCGGAGAGGAATCGCATCTGCATGAATGTTGATTCATGCATTGCTTTAGCACCGGTGTGAGAAATTTGAAAAGAAAAATGAAAACATTGCCATTTTTATTTGTTTTTTTATTTTTTAAACTGCAAAAATAAATGAAAAACAGGGAACACCGCTTTTGATTGAAAACCATCCTTTATTCATGATGCAAAACTTTGCAAATTATAAACATGAGGTGGCCCTTACAATGGACCATTACGTGTCGGGCAACACATATGGCTTTCATGCTTATAAGAAAGAAAACAAGAAAAATATTACTCTTCGAGGAGAGTGACCCGGATGATTTCTTCGGCCTTCCAGTTGTGGATTTCCATCCCTGGTTCGCACGGCTTTATCCACCGGTCAATGTCGCAGTCGCTGTCAGAGTCTTCACCCAGCATGCAGATGCGATCTGGATCCAGCATTCCGGCGCTTGTGAAAGTAACTGGCGCACGACGTCCTCTTCCTCGTCCGGAGCCTCGGCCCGGTTGATATCCAACCCCAAAACGGTCCTTTTTCTCAGGGACCTCCATTACTCTGCCCCAACCAGGAGCCTCTCCGCTCTTGACTACCTCTGCAGCCTGCCTGTATGAAGCGATGGATGGTTTCCCTTCCTCCTGCTTTGCAAACAGAGCATTCTCCACCTTGACGGTTTCAAATGCCTGGCTAGGCGTCTCCCATATTTCCCCATCCATCTCCACATATTTGAACGAAGACAGGTGGCTAACAAAGATGTCTTCCTCTCCACAGACGGTGACGACTTGGCCTCCCCAGACATACTTCAGCTTCTGGTGCAAAGTCGAAGTAACTGCTCCCGCAGCATGAATCCATGGGCGGCCCAACAGGCAACTGTATGCCGGCTGAATGTCCATGACGTAGAAAGTCGACTTGAACACCTCTGGTCCAATCTTCACCGGTAATTCGACCTCCCCGAATACGGCCCGCTTTGACCCATCAAATGCCCGCACGATCAAATCAGTCGGGGTCAAAATCAGCCCTTCACAATTCAGCTTTGCCAAGGCTTTCTTCGGCAACACATTCAATGAGGAGCCGGTATCAACCAGCACATGAGAAAGCACGGCCCCTTTGCATTCCATTGCAATGTGTAAAGCCCGGTTGTGGTTTCTGCCGTCCACGGTCAAATCCATATCAGTAAAGCCCAATCCATGGCTTGCATGCACGTTGGATACGACCGTCTCTAGTTGGTTAATCGTGATCTCCTGAGGAACATAAGCTTTCTTCAAAATCTTCAACAAAGCTTCCCTATGACCTTCAGAACTCAGCAGCAGTGACAGAATCGAAATTTTAGAAGGAGTCTGCTGCAAGTGATCTACCAACTTATACTCCGACTTCTTGATTATTCTCAAAAACTCTTCAGCTTCATCATCAAATTTGTTATCCGACCCCGCAGGCGCCGGTGTCATCACAGGAGTATTATCACCTTCAACCACAGCCTTCCCTTTTGCCCTGGCTAAAGCCTCGGCCTTTTCTTTTTTATCTTTTTCTTCCTCCCCCCTCCTCAGAGCATCTGGAGCAAACAACCTTCCACTGCGAGTGAAACCACTGGGACCGGCATTATCCACCTTTAGCACGGTGGTTTCACTAGCAGATTGCTCTTCAACTTTTTCTCCGTTACAGTACACCTCCCCCCCATAATGCCATGGCACGGCATCATCTTTGTCATATGGAATCGGCCCAGGTACCGTGATGGTAACTGGAGCCTCCTCCACCAGGTTAGACAAATCAACCGGGTCATAGAAAATGGTTATGGTGGAGACCTCTTCCTTCTTTCCTTCAACCTTCTCAATCACAATATCACCATTGTCCATCAGACCCTGGACATGCTTCCTCAGAAGCTCACAACCGTTTGCAGAAATAGTGCACTCAGCACAATCAGATCCGCAGCCCGGATAGACCCCATTTCTCAACAACTGCCTCTTGACTTCAATCAAAGGCGTCTTCAATTGATCAACCTCAAACAGCCCAACTCTGCTCTCCTCAGAGATTGCATTCACCCCCATTTGACCATGCGCAGGCATGGGATTTGCATTGACATTGGGAGATGGAGCAAAATTAATCGCCTTGGAATCCACTAAGTCTTGAACTGTGTGCTTAAAAGCTTTACAGTTCTCAATGTTATGCCCGGGCGCACCCGAGTGGAATTCACACTTCGCACTCTCATCATAACTGGCTGGCCTTTGATCAGGTCTCAAAGGTGCCAGAGTTCTAGTCTGCACAAGGCCCAAATCCTGCAGTTTCTTAAACAAGAAAGCATAGCTCACTGGTGGCCTATCAAATTGACGATCCTGCGCTCTGCCCCGGATCTGATAACCAGCCCTTTGTTGTCTCTGCTGAAAGGGTTGTTGTCTCTGTTGCTGTTGCTGCTGTTGTTGCTGTTGCGGTTGTGCTGAATGAGACTCAGCAGGAATTGTTACTGCAGCGTTGTGCTGGAAGTAACGGTCCCTACTGGGTCCGCGCTGAGCGTACACTGCACTGGTATCTCCCTCTTTCTTCCTCTGCCCGCCGTTACCAAAAGGTTTCTTCGAACCGGAAGAAGAAGAAGACGCACCCTGAATTTTGCCCAGCTTTAACCAACTCTCTATTCTCTCTCCAGCTACTACAATATCTGAGAAGTTGGTCACAGGACAACCCACCATCCTCTCGGCAAAGGGCCCTTGCAATGTCCCCGTAAACAAATCTGACATTTCTCTGTCCACCAAAGGAGGTTGCACCCTCGCAGCCAGTTCTCTCCACCTTTGTGCGTACTCCTTAAAGCCCTCATTGTGCTTTTGAGACATACCCTGCAGCTGGGTACGGCTCGGAGCCATATCTGCATTGAACTGGTATTGCTTAAAGAAGGCATCTCCCAAATCCTGCCAGCTCTTGATATCAGCAGATCTCAACTTGGTGTACCATTCCAAGGAACCTCCAGACAGGCTGTCCTGGAAAAAGTACATCCACAGTTTCTGGTCTGCGGTGTAGGCCGAGATTTTGCGGACAAATGCCTGGAGATGAGTTTCCGGGCAAGAACTACCATTGTATTTGTCGAATGCGGGCGCCTTGAATTTTTGAGGAATCACAATCCCCTCCACCAGCCCCATGTTGGACATGTTTACCACCCCAGGCGTGGCATAACTCTCCAGCACCTTTATTTTCTCAGCCAGCAGCTGAATTTGCTTATTCTGTGGAGGAATGTTGTAAGGCACGAAAGGCTCGTTCTGTATAGAAAATTGATCAGCCTCTCTGTCCTCTTCTTGATCATCATCAAAGCCATAAAACGGAGGCACAAAGTTATCCTTCAGATTTTGACTCGGCCCAGGTTGACCACCAGCATTGTTCACCAACCCAACCGTTGTTCTCTTCCCACCATCGCGAGATCCTTGCCCCTGGTTGGAGACTCCATCCAGGTTGACCCCACTATTCACAGCAGAAACCCGCTCGAGTTTCTCAACCTTGTCCGCGAGAGCCTTCTGACCAATGGCAAAGCCTTGCATTATATTGATCAGCTCATTCATTTTCTCTTTCAGTTCCAGCATATCAGCACTGGGAAGCTCCATGAGTCTGGGCGTATTTCTCCGAGTATAATATCTGTGAGGGCGAGTAGCGTGCAAAGGTACTATCCTCCGAGCGCGAGCAATGATTCCTGTCACAAGCAAGCACGTTAGTACCAAACACCTGCAAAATAAAGCACAGTTATTATGATTAATGCATGAATGCAGTGTCTATCCATATGAAGGACACTCTGTCTCTCGATCCTGGCATCACTGAGACAAATAATAATCCGGCATCAATATTCAGTCATTCGGCATTTGATTTTGTCGTGCAGATCGGAGATATGTGATTTAGCATGAATACCCCCAACCATGTGTGTGCTTGTGAGAGTGCATACAGCAAAGCAAATAAAGCTTGAAAACCAATCACTGAATGAAAACCATCACATAATCAAAGAGCGCACAATCAGTGCCATAGTCATACATCAGCCAAATATCAAATACAATCTTCCAGAATAGGAAAGAAAAACAAACAAGTGAATTCCGTCAACAGGCCTGACGGTAATCCAACACAAATGAAAGAGCTAACTGGATGAGGGTCCCGCAGGTGGCCCTATCTCATCTTCCATCCTCACGAACTCTGCGGCGAACCTGAGCTCGGTGTTCTCCTGCTGTAGTCTCCCAACTTCCTTCTGATGAATCTTCATCTGTCTGAAGTAGTGGTCTCTCTCTGCCATGTAATGATCTCTCTCAGCCCTGATCTTTGCTTTCTCCGCTTCCCACTCTGCAGCGAGGACTCTGGCTCTCTCATCTCTCTGATCTTTGACAAGGATTTGCCTTCTCTTCTCATCTTCAATCACCTTTGATGCTCTGAACAGCTTATCCTTCGTGATGTCATGTTCCCGGTTGGACGATGCTAAAGCTTGGCTGATCTTCCCATAGTAGGCTGTATCCATCTCGAAGCGCTTGGCTACCAAGGCGTGTCGCTTGTCCTGATCTTCCATCTTCACTTTGATTTCCTGATTAGCTGCCTGAGAGTGAGCAACACTTCTCTCCAACTCCGCTTTCTCTGCAAGTAACTGGTCTCTGGCCCTCTTCATCTCAAGGAATTCTTCCATGCTGACAGAAGAACTTGGACCCTCAATCATAGGACACCCCAAATCACCTCCAGGAAATGGTAGCAATGTAACCTCAATTCTCTTCCGCAACCAATCCTCAAATAAAGGAAAATACCGACAATTGACTTTCCCATAAGGAACCTTACCCTTCCTCCGAATATCTCGCCACTCATCCAATGCCTGCCTCAGCTTGGTCTGGTTACCATCAATCGGGAAATAGAAGGACTCCCGAATCTCTCGCTCGAGAGGAGGACCCTCTATAGCAAACCCCATCTGTCTCCTGAGAAGCGTTGGGTTGTAATTAATGCAACCCTGAACTCCCACCAAAGGCACATTAGGTAAACTCCCACAACTGCATATAAAATCTCTTCCAGCCAGACCATTATGAGTCCAAGAAATATCATCAGCCCGCAGACCCATCAACCTGAAGGACCACTTGACACTAGGATCAATCTGAACGAAAGCACCTCGAGAAGGCAAATACCCCATGAACCATTTGAAGAGCAACTGAGAACATCATCTGATCAAGCCACCACGCCTCTTCTCATTCCTATTATGCACTGAATAGTAGACATCTCCCACCAAAGTAGGGATAGGGTTCCTCTGCATGAACAATCTGATAGCATTATGATCTACAAAATTCTTCTGATTAGGAAACAGAACAATCCCATAAATGCTTACAGCAATCAATGCACACACCGTCTTCCAGTTACCCTCAGCAGCACACTCCTTGGCTTTGGACTCCAAGAAACACAAATGAAAACTGGGTAGCTTTCCTTTTTCCTTCAAACCTTCCTTGACCATTTCCGGGCTCAAATAAAGAGCACGTGAAATTCCAAGGACATCTGGCTCTGCTCTGGTGACATGGAAAGGAATCTGATCACGGATCTGAACACCCAGGATGCTAACATAATCTTCCATCAGAGGTCCCAACAGGTAGTCTGGAAATACAAAACACCTCAGCCCAGGATCATAGAACTGAAGAAGGGTATGGATGGCGCTTCTATCACTGTCAGTGAGTCTGAAAACCAACTTCAGGATACTACCATATGCCTCTCGGAACATCCCCACATGGTCAGGAGTAATCAATGCTATCATCTCCTTCAGCACACCAATCTCAGGGTCAAGGAAACTGTAGACAACATCGGGCTTCAAACCGGTCCTCATCTCTAAACAGAAAGTCTCTCAACCAGGATGTCGATCAAAAGTATCCCTGCATATGGGTAAACATGTGTTAGATGCAATTAATGCAAGATGTAATGATGCTGATGAATGAATGCAATGCATTGCCATCCTCCAAGACATCTGATCATCTGCACTGAATCCGGGCTCTGAACTGATCATAACCATCTGAGGAATACACAATCACAATTCTGACCCACGGGTTCCGAAATAAACGGAAGACAGATACATCATCATCATCTGAATCGGCCCAGGGAATCCGAAATAAACGGATCCCCACTGATAAATATCTCGGCCCGGGGAATCCTGAAATAAACGGATCCCCACTAATAAATCACGGACAGCACTCCGGCGTCACGGCAATAAATGACCATAAACCGACTCATAAATATGTCTCTGAATCACTGATCAAAAAGTCACCATCTGAAGGCTCCATCTGAACAAACATCTGACAAAACAACCCTCCCCTCACAGGTGAGTTCTAAACAAGTCATCCTAAGGCGGATATAGTCTCGACAATTGGGCGGAGATACTCAATGGGTTTGCCCTTTCGGGTGTACCATTGTAGCTCTCTTAAAACCGTCTAAACCAAAGATCCGGGAAATGATCGGTTACCAGAGTCAATAGTTCAGATGAAGTCGCTCAACCAAAGTGGACACTCCACAGAGGAAGAGTTACCTCAAAGGAACCTCGTCCGGCTTGTGGTACATCACGCCGCCAGGCACATGTTAACCTAACATGAAAGAGGCGACATGAGACCACACTAGTCCTAGGTGTATACTCGGGCCTGGGTTTTAGCCTCACTCAGAACACCCACCCAAAACAGAGGAACCACCTGCATAGAGGACGGCAACAGCATGATAGAATGATGCATGCAAACATTTAATGCAAATATATATACATGGGTTAGAATAATAAATGCAATAAATAACACACATAAGCAACCTAAACCAATCCTAGAACGCTAGGAGAGACTCGCTTAGGGACGATGGACCAGCATAGGTCTACATCGGTAAGTCCCCAGCAGAGTCGCCAGCTGTCGCATCCTGCGAAAAAAACCGGCGAGCTAAAAAGAAATAAAACACACAGAGCCGCCACTAAACGTTATTTATCCCAAGATAGGGAAAGGAAACGCTCAGAGAAACCTGGAAAGAACATGGTCTTGCGACCAAAGAGAATGGGTTCGGGAGTCGGTTACGCAAGGGGAAGGTATTAGCACCCCTCACGTCCTAGGTACTCCTAGGGATCCACGTTCTAAAACAAAGAATAGGTTGCTAAACATCACACACACACACGGGGAACGCAGGTGGGGTTAAGAAGAGGGAGCTCGATAAGGCATCGCACCTTATGCCTACATATCTTGTCTGGAACAAGAATCAGAGCCACTGTAGTTCGGCTTACGCACGCCAAACAACACAAAACAATCACACAAACACACAAGGGTGGCAAACATGGAGCCCGACAACCACTTGATGGAATTACGTCAGCATCCGAACCAAAACACACTCAAAAGGGCAAACATGGAGCCCGACAGCCAATCCTGGGCTTATGTCAGCATCCGAACCCAAAACAATCAATAGCATACAACAAACATACAAACAAACACACGCAAAAAAGAAAAAGGCGCCCGGAGAGGTCTCGCACGACCTCCTGCCTACGTACCTCATCTGGTATGAGGATCAGGGCGACGTAGTTCCCCTACGCAGGGATAAAGGACTAGCCTAACCAGATAACAGAGGGAGACACAACTCTAGGGAGACTACGACTCGAGCCTAGATGTTGTCATGCAAAATCATCCCTAAGTTATGGTTTCTAGCTAAATGGCACAAGGGCCAACCTATCCTAAGCATGGCTCACACCGGAAGCAAGCCACACATACCTGACTTGCACAGGAAGCAAATCAAGCACGGCCTATCTTGCACAAGGGCAAGTCTAAGCTAAACCTAAGAGGCAAAGCAAACAATCATGATAACAGATAGCACACACTATACACATACAAGAGGCTCACACAAGGGTTGGGCACTGAGGCCAACTGTACAGGTGAATGGTGCTCTTAACCTTGCCATTGAGGGGCTAAGGTGAAGCAGATGAAAGGATGAAGTGAGGATGAGACCTCACGGCTCTTATCCCTGGCCAGGGAGAGCTAATAGACAAATGAGCATGGGTCCAGAAAGTGGGAACCCTTCTATACTCGAAGACTCTGACACTGTACACTTTGTACAAGATCTTGGGTTTGTATCCCAATGCATCAACACACAGCAGTGTGAGCAGAGGGATGACACAACAAGAATAGTGGGGGATAGATTGCATATCCCTACCTTCCACCAATTGCCTCATTGAGGTCTTTACCTGCTTGGGCTTGAAAATAAACAATCACAATCATTGCCTCTTAAGGAGGACTTCAGACAATTGCCCGGCCCGGTAACAGGCCCGGTCTCCCAGACTACATGAAGTTAAGAAACTATACCTCAATGCAAGTTGCTTAAGCAAAGCAAAGCAAAAGTTCACAAGGAACTGAGCAACTAAAGTACCTGGAAACAATCAAACACAGTCAGTATTCATGCAGACAAACCATAAACAACAAGTGTTCAATCAGACAGTTTAAACAAACTATGCACAACACAAAGCAAGCTCAAGGCTCAAGCCCAAGCTCCACAACCTACAAAAACAATGTTATGTTAGTGTACAAACATCAATAACATCAATCAAAATTGATTTGGACCATCATCCATGTGCATTATGCTTTTGATCCTGAAAAATCAAGCAAATATTAGCAACAAGACCACTAGGCCAAGCCTAGGGTCCAAAAGCAAGAAAAAATTTAAAACAGCAAGGCATTCACCAACCAATCTCAAATTAACATCAAACAAGAGCAAACATCATTGGTCTCATGTTTATATCATCCATCATGTTCATATTATGCACAAAACAAGCCATATTGGTTCAAAGGAAGCATCAAACATACCAACAGAAGTATTGCACTCAAATCCACATCAAAATAAATCCAAAAATTCTCAAATTAATTACACCTAAACAGGGGATATTCAAGGTCTACCATGTCAAATTTGAGCTCATTTAGACAAATGGAACCATGTCAATGAAAATCAACAAAAACAGACACAATTACATGCTTCAATTCACAACATCAATGCATACATCCACTTCAAAAATTCATATCTCATTGAAAACTAAAAAGAAATGGATGGGACCAAAACAGGGAGGTCCTAACATGTGTCTACTACATGCATACCAAATTTCATGACCATACAATACCACATGAGCATTTCACATTGATTCTACCAACCTATGCCATACAAGCTTGCACAAATGACCACCAGAAGTGAAAAATCATGATCAAATTGAAAATGCAATGTAAAATTCCACAAAAATTCATACAACATCTCAACATGCCAACCAATCATCATGCAAAATTTCAATCAATTCTAACAAGTGTAGGTCATGTAAAAAATTCCAGCAAATTGACATCAAGAGGTGTGACACAAATTGTCACACCTAAGTTACAAAAATCATATCTCAATGGCCAGGCATCAAAAATTCACAAAATTTATATGGAAATAAACATCATCCAGTCAAGAATCATCACAAAAATTGGCAAGAATTTCTTTTACAATATGTGCATTTCATGATCAAATTGCCAAAATGTATCAAAAATGAACATGTGTGAGAAAAGCCTATGCCAAATAATATTCCTACCAAGCACAACTTTGACCAATAGGTCAAAGAAATCCTACACAAGTCAACAAAGTCAAGGAAAAAATTTCTACAATTTTCTGATTTTTTTCCTATTTTTGGTGAATTATTTAAGATCACATGAATTTTTAAGAATTAAACAAAATTAATTTAATTACACAGTGGCAATTCTGTAATTAATTTGGCGCGGGAGGGAAACACCTTTTTCAAATTTTTAAACTGTTTTTCGGATCAAATGCTCTTGCTTCATCATCTTCATCACACAACAATTCCAGAATTTGAAAAATTCGAAGAACAACCAAACTTCATGAAAATTAGCAAGCTTATAACCGTTTTAACCGTATGATTATGTAGAACACGAATATGCACTTATTACATCCTAAAAGTTCCTAAATCAACCGAATCGTGCAAGTTAGGGTTTGAACTCACAACTTCAAAACTGGATTTCGCGCGCTACAGGCAATCATTTGTAAATCTAACTACATCAGGATGCTCTACGTAGTATGCTCTTTCTAACGCATATGATCATTAAGCCTATCATGAGAATCGAAAATCCAACATACCTGCTATGGCAGTGCTTGCTCGTGCTGTTCTTCGCGTGTATGGCCTCAAACAGATGCAGGAGAGAGATAGGGAAAATGAATCCGATGGTTGCTTCGGTTCCAAGTTGCCTCTATGGCTTGCAATCTTGTTTTGCCATTAATGCTTCAAAGTTGAACAGCTACGATTCCACCTTCCTTTCCTTCCAAACTATCCAAACAGATGCTGAGGATGATGATTGTGGTTGAATGCAACAAGAATCGTGTAAATTGGTTAAGATTTGATGAAGAAACTTGGATTTGAAGATTTTTGTTCTTGAGAGAAAACTTGAGAATTGCAATGGTTTCAGATCCAATCTTGGGAAATGTGTGTTTCTGTCATGATTAACAAGTGTTTAGACTTATATATGAATGCTTAATTATCCCTTAATCAAGTTTAATCAACCAAATGCATTGTTAGTGTAAATGTCATTTTCAAATGAAGGGTAAAATTGTAATCTCCACATGACAGCTCATGCCACCTGTTTTGACAGCACATACACCTTCCAATCATCATATGTGAGCTGTAGAAACTTGCCTCATGCTCATTGGTTGCTTAAATCTCAAAATCACCATGTGACACCATTTGTCCATTTTTATCCATTGCATTTTTCAAGCCAAATCCCAATTTACAAGGCCTATGCATGAAATGATTATTCAAACACACTCCAAATACCATTTATGAGGTGTAGAAAAAAGTCCCATCTCCAAATTCCAATTATTTTGAGAGTTGGACAATTTTGCCCCTGGTCCAATTCAGTTGTCCAGTTGAAAAGTGACTTTTTGCCTTGGCCATTTTTGGGAAAATCCAATTATGCACCCTTGAAGTACATATCAAATGGAGTTTGTGCATATAAAGAACTTGCAATTTGGACAAAGTATGTGGAAATTATGGCCTCCTGATTACAGGTCATTCTTGAAATTCACTGAGCCCTAATTTTCAAACCATACATTGGATTTTCAAGTTCTTGGACTTTTTGGAAAGGTGAGAACAAGATCTACAACTTTCATGTTGAACAATTTTTCATTTGAAGCTTCCTTGGACATCTTATTTTGAGGTCAAAAACTTTCCATTTTTGGAAACTTCAGTTACAGGTCACTTTCTATTTTTGGCAGTTTTTGATTCTGACTTGATTTTCTTCATTTTTAAGCTTTGAGATGTCATTCAACACTTGTTCCAACATGAATGAAGTGTGTCTAACTTGTTTCCACCTCCCAACTCACCAGATCATGTACAGTTGACCACAGTTGACTTTTCATTTGATAGATGAATTTGACAATGCATAGATCAATTTAAGCTCCAATCTCCAACTGAAATGGCTCAAGGGTGAAACCCTAGCCTCAATAATCACCATTTAACCATAGAATGATCCTCAAAACCATCATGAACCCCATCTCCTGATCAAACCCTGACTGGCCCAATACAATTGATTAGGGTCGACCAGTGGTCAAAACCCTAATCTCAAGGAATCTTCTTCAATCTTCTGATGACATCCACACATGATGATGATGATGTATCAATTCAATCAATATGAAGACCAATACCCTTGAGAATCATGAAACCCTAATTCACAGCCCAATCCTCAGATGGCCATGATCAATCAATAAAACCCTAGGCTTGCACCTTTGACTCCTCATCTTCTGATCAAGACTTGGGAAGATGGCTTGCACTATGTAACCACATGTTATGCAATGTGAAATGCCTAATGCCCTAAAATGAAATGCAAATATGTTAATGCTAATCCCAAGAGAGGAGGGCAAATTTTGAGGTGTTACACTTAGTTACTCTATCTCTCATCAATTCGTCCTTTTGTGTGTGACCCTATAGGTTTTCGCGGCATTGGCAATTATATTAAATCACGCATTTAACATAATAAACCGTGAGCGATATCTATCAACACATCGTTACTACCCAAGACACGAAAATGTCATGTGATCTGACAAATCCTTCTGTGATAATACTTATGTGTATAATTACCCTTTTGCTCTTATGTCTATATTGATCATAAGGCATAAACCGTGTCGTCCTTGTCCAGTTCAATATTGAGCCCATAGACATTTGACCTGTTACGCAGGATGGGCAAATTCCATCTAGGTCACTCATGTCCCTTAGCATGCTTCGTGGAGTACCCATCAACTATCTTTATGGTCATCCAGTTACGGAAAACGTTTGATCAACAACAAGGCATTCGACTCTATGACACTTTGCATAACATTCTATATAGTATTCTCATAGCGGGTCAATCCAGTATAAATATTACTCTTAATATTCATACCTACGTTTAAGACTTGATAACTCCTTATCCATGACCTATGAGATGTGATCATCAGTCTATATACATAATAGTCTTTATGCTTTAATGTTATCCCACTTCAAAATAAAGCTCGACTACATATACTTTAAGAATAGTGTCCTTATGTTTAATGTGATCTCATGATTAAGTCACACTTGATACATTAAATGGACTAGCTATTCTAGGGACTTTATTAAATAAACATAATAAAGAAAAAGCCTTTTATTATTAATAAATAATTCGATACAAGTACCAAAAGTATTGGCCTCTAGGGCTTACACCAACAAAGGGTACCTGTGTGGGATGTGTGGTGTTGGACACCCCAGACTGCATGATGGATGGTAAGGGTACATGTGTGGGATGTATGGTGCGGGATCCCCCAAACTGCATGAAGAATGAGGGTACATATGTGGAAGGTGAAAAGACCGGTGTTGGTTTGTGGAGTCACTCGGTAATCCTGAAAGTAGTTTGGGGCGTTACACACCTCATGATCGTCCTCATCGAGCTCCTCATGATCATCCTCACACACATGCATATGTGTGGATGGTAAGGGTACCTGTGTATGATGTGTGGTGTGGGACACCCCATACTGCATGATGGATGGTAAGGGTACATGTGTGGGATGTGTGGTGCGAGATCCCCCTAACTGCATGAAGAATGAGGGTACATGTGAGGAAGGTGAAAAGACCCGTGTTGGTTTGTGGAGTCACTCAGTAATCCTGAAAGCAGTTTGGGGCATTACACACCTCATGATCGTCTTTATCGAGCTCCTCATGATCATCCTCACACGCAGGCATGTGTGTTGATCGTAAGGGTACCTGTGTAGGATGTGTGATGCGGGATGTCATACCCCAAAATTCGCCTTACCCTTCACATAATCATATAGGTCACTAACCCCAAACGTTTGAATATCATTTTCATCCATACATTTCATTTGACTAAGCATGGTTCAACACAAGGAGGCACGTGGCTTGAATTTGTGTGTTTCTGGTTCACGAGTAGTTTGATTTTTCATTCATTTGATTATAGTTCAATTTGATTTATAAGTCACGTCAGTTGGAGCCACTAATCCATTGCATGTACAATCATCATTTTGTCATCGTGTCATAATAATTGTTCTGATTAATTTTAACTTCGTATTGATTTCAACTTCAAATTAACTTTTGAGGTCTAAGTTGATTTTGAGGTTAGATTTGATCTTTGGAAATAAATTTGGTTTTAGAAATCTTTTCGCTCTTTTTTGAATTAATTTTAGAAACTCAAGTTGAGTTGGACAATTCAAATTGATTCTTGAAAAGTCGAATTGGTTTTGGAAATTTAATCAGTCCAAGCTAGAGTAAGCCCATTCATTTTTTGTTGTTTATAAAAATTCATTTTTACATTTTGAGCCCATTCTTATTTTTACTAAGCCCATATCCATTTTAGAAATTTCATGACAAATTTCAAAAAAAACATTTATCCATCCATTTTCAATCCACAATCCATGAACAATGTCATTATAATCCAATAATCTGTTCTTGGTTAACCATAACCATTTTAAAAATCCATAATCCAATCATCATCTAATTAACCCATATTACCAATCCAATTATCCATATCCATTAAACCTTTTTTTAATCCATTTTTTTCATAATCCATTCAGCCATTAATTAATCTAGCCATGGCCATGATGAAAGGAGAAGCAACGCAGATAAAACAGAATGTAGCAGCTGCAGCCACCAACTCAAACACAGCCAAAGTGAAACGCATGGTAAAAGCCAAAAGTCGAAACAAAACGCAAGAGTTAAAAAGCTAAACACATACCAAAACGATACAAGTTGCAGTAAACGGCAACACAACTCTCTAAACGCAAAGGCAAATCTAGCCGAATGACGTGCAAGCGCATCATCCAAGAGCTATCCAAACGACACGAGCAAAGCGAAAATGCAGTGTGCATTGCAAAGCTGCAAAGCCAACGCTGCGACCAAACCGACTTGAGTAAAAATTGATTAATTGAAAACGACATCAAAAACGCGACAATAATGGTATAAATGACGTTCATCCAAATCCTTTAGAGTCTATAAATAGATGATTAACAAGTGAAGCTTTTTTTCCGGACCAGAAACCGTTTCTGCATAACCAACCATTTATTTCCCTTCTAAGTTAAATCGCAAAGAACTCGCGCATCCATTACGAAAGCTTCACAAGCACCGTTAATCGTCTCGCTTCAATTCTATAATCACTTGCGCCACGAGATCACGAAGAAAACTCCCTAACGAAGGTAATAAAAACAAAAGAAGGAGGAAGAGGATTGAACGAGAGTGAGGCACCTGAGCTCATAATCTGACATTCACCGGCGGATCCAATTTCTCCATCGCCGATAGGTTTTCCTTCTCTTCACGTTGGCCGATTGAGTTGTGTTTCATTGCCATTGCTGAGGCGCAGTCATGAATCGCGATCGAATCCTAATCCACTTTCGTCCGGCGTGCGATACGTTCAGTGTAGAAGTCGCACGTTGGTGTCGCATTTTTATCGAGTGAGGGAGTATGTCCTCGATTCCATTTAGGGGAGATTAAGGCGGAGGAGGCGACACAATTTTCTTCGCCACCTGGAGCGCCACTGCCGGTGAAGAAACCAACCCGGCTAGGGTCTCCGTACGAGACATGGTTTTTGGTGTCATTTTCTGCAGAGCGTGAAGAGGGAGGAGGTGATCCATTGTTTTGCTGTTTGTACCTTGGGCCTCCAATTTAGGCCTAAGCGTAATTTTCTATTAACACACTCACATGGCTTAGTGCACCCCTGTGAGTGGGCCTTGGTCTCCTTTCCACTAGGCCTAATCTCATTGATCAATTATCTTGTTTGTTGGTTGTTAATTAGATATAGTTAGGAGTGTAGCGGTAAATTCATGATCATCAAGCTATGGATAAGCTAGAGATCAAATAACAAGAGTCGCCACCGCGCTTTTATTGTTTCCAAGGGAAAAGGGAAAAAGTACGAACAAAACCCAAAAGTAAGAAGTTTTCAAATCAAAACTAATAAAAATTCATAGATTACAGGTAAGGGGGTTGGTTACATAGAGGGAAGGTGTTAGCACCCAAAGTATCCTAGGTACTCCTAGGGAGCCCTTCTTGTGTGCATATGTACTTGGTATAAAGTGATGTTTACAAACAAATAGAATGGGAGATGAGAAAAGACTTCATTAATTATATTTTTGTGTTTGACAAGACCTTCGGACTTGTGCCTACGTACCAACATAAAAATGATGGATCAAAATCTCGTAGCTCGTGATACAAATTTCAAAGTGGATGCATTGGTTTTAACAAAAATTAAGTTTGAAAGGCACAAAGGCCTAAAAATGGTTTGAATGATTTAATTCTTTTTGACTTTTTGAAAGTTTAAGTCTAGTATAGTTAACTCTATTTACAAGTTTGATTTAAGAAAATAAGTTTGAAAATGCACTGGCATAAGGCCAAAGTTTCTATCTTTTTGCAAAGTGGTCAAAGTTTAGAACAAAACAAGTTCAAACAAAGAAGATTTTGAAAAGGGAGGGAGAGACTTTGAAATTAAAGAAATGGGGAGAAGATTAAGAGACTAATCCTATGCACAAAATTAAAAGTTAAGCGTTGAAAAGATCTAACCAAATGGGTAGCAATCCAATAGACAAGAATGTCAATAAAAACCCAGAATTACCTTGGACTTTAGAATCAAGCAACACACAAATGCACAATTATATTATCTTGAAGAGCAAGGCATCAAATAAAGATGGCCACATCCAAGCTTATCCATTCCATGATCTTCTTCAAAGTAGCCCATGTAACAGATGAATTCCACAAGTCACAGGTTCAAAATAACAACTTCACAATGATCATGTTGCAGATGAACTTAGAGAGATCTTGAATGATGTATCAGATGAAGTTTCAAATTGAAAGCACTTGGTTTCTCAATAAGTTGGCATTGGCGAAGTCCTTTCGCATAGGAAGGTTGCCTAAGTTCTAAGTCCATTTGTCCAAGATTAAGCCAACAGTCCACACAAAAGTTTTTTAGGGTTTTTGTTGTTATTATGTACATTAATGGTCAAAGACCACACAAACAAGCAAAGCACAAACAAAATATATCACACAATATGGTCCAAGTGGACAAAGTGAAAATTGCATTAACATAAACAATTAGAATGATATGAACAATGGCAAGTGTATAAAAAGCTAGAATTAAATAACATTAAAGTAAAGGGCTTGAAATTAAAAGTTAGTAGTTAATAGGTTAGAAGTTAGTATTGTTTTGCTTTTCATTTTAAGACATTCTTTGGAGAACACTCAACCCACTTATCACAAGCATGGATCCTTGAACCAAGACATCTTCCAAAGGAAGGAAAAAAGGCCAAGTTTCCACATAATACCATGAAAGAGGGGAGACTTACAATCTCACTAACTAGAATGTTTATGCCTTTTATGTCACAAATTTAGCGATATGTTAAGCAATCCTAATTGGACTTATGTAGAAGTCACAACTATTTGAGGTCGGGCAATAGAAATTTGGTGTTAATGCATGTTAGAGACATAGTATAATGGACCATGCTCATGAAACATACCACACACACAAAAAATATGCAAAAGGGGTGGCCTAATCTCATCCATACTTATGTTAATTTTTCAATCAACTAACCTTAGGATCTTAAGACATCATAGGCCAAATGAAATGAATGAATGAAGAAGGGGAATGAGATGAAGTGGGAGGGGAATGGATCAAAATACAAATTGAGCAAATGAGTACTTTTACCAAATTAATATCATCCATTCATTTTGGAAGATGAAATGTACATTCCATCAATCCCCCAAATCCAATGATATTAATTTGACAAAGTCAAATCAACCTTTACCAAGACCAAACAACAATAATCAAACTCAAACAAGTCATCACAAGTGGTCAACAAATTTATTTGGTATTTAATCAAGTTGAAAATACTAAAAAAAAGCATTTAAATTAAATATGGTTTGTCCAATTCCTAAAACCTCATCAAAACACAAAAGAAATGTCCATGAGATTTATCATAGGTCAAACAAGGTCAAAGGACCTTGGAGAAAAAAATTCATAATTTTTGGACATTTAAAAGTATTTTTAAATAAATAAAAACAAATAAAAAATCAATTAAATCATGAAAAATATTAATAATGATCGAAAAAATAATTTAAATTCAGAATATGAAAGAGGAAAATTTTTGAATTTTTTTGGTGAAACTCTCATATTTTTTGGATCAATATTAAATTTAACATGAATTAATGAAAACAATGCAATTAAAATGAAAATTAAAATAAAAGAAAAAACGTGGACCACTTGATCTCCCTCATTAATTAGGGTGGCAGATCAAGTGGTCACAAATGCGCTATCCACGATGGACTCTAGTCAGCGCGCCATAACCTTAGTAATTCAAACCAACGCACGAGATTATTTCATTTCAAAAGGATCCTGTGGCTCAGAACCATCCAGCTCACCACCGGCGTCCAAAGGTCGATCGTCTTCTCTGGCGACCCTGGCCGGTCTGGTTCAGTCATAACCATCACCAAAATTAAAAAGAAGGACATGATTTCAAAGTAAAAATGGCACTGAGCACGAATCTGACCTCAATTCATCCTAACTCCAAGTATATTGAGAGATACATGGAGTTGAAATTTGGGGTATATGAACTGAGTTTCTTTGATTTGGCCTCAAAGCAACTCAATCTTCTTGCCTACATTGGTAGGACTTCAGACAACCAAAGAATCAATAGAATTGAGCAAGGTTTAGAGAGAATCGAAGAGATTAAAATTTCAGGATAATACCTTCAATGTAGGTCTGGATCCAATTGTTCTTGCCTTGGCTCGTACTTGATCTCACTCCAAATGCTTGCAAAAGAAGAATTGAACACACAAGAGTTCTCGGATCCCTGGAGTTTTGAATTTCAAAACAGTGAAAATTCAAACTCAAATTCAAATGAATTTATCAGGATTATCCTTTGGAATGAGAGGGTTAGAGGTTTGGGATCAAAGCTGTCGCGAATGTCTTGTGAATGCTGAGCATATGAGGCTCTATTTATAGCTGAAACCATTGATATTTTCACACTTGAAATCACTTTCCAAAATTGGTCATTGATGATGCATGGGTGCATGGTGTAACAATCCAATTTTAGTATTTATTTATTTGGAGTGTTAATTAATTAATTGGTTGTTAGGTAGTATAATAATCGATTATATTAATTAATTTGGTGTGTCAATTAATTATTTAGTTGATATGAGATATAATTAAATAATTGTATTAATTAACTTAGTGTGTATGTGGTGTTAGTTTAATTTAATTGAACTAATTAGATATATTTAAATATTAGGTCTTATTGGGCCTATTAATTAAATGAGAGGTATCATGATTTAAGCCCAAATAGAATACTAGTATATAAAAGGGAGGAGTGTGAGAATTAGGATTCACTTGATCATTTGACAACAATAGAGAAAGAGAAGAGGAGAAGTGAGGAGAAGAGGGGAAGAACAAGAGAGGAGCTAGGGTTTTCAGAAAATTGAAGAGGTAAGGGGGGAATCCTTATTATTATGGATTAGTATGATTGGGTCAATGAGTAGATGTATGTTAGGTTAAAAATCCCTAATTTTGTATGGTTGTTTGAAATTATTAGGTTTTGATGATTATGCTTGATTGTGGTGATTGATTGTGTTAAAACTACAAATTAACGTTATATATCTAGAGTATTGTGTGAGTTATAATTTTCTGAACGTGTAGCTTTTTACGGAATTGAAATCGGAGGTCCGAATGTCCTCCAACGATGAAAAACGCAGGAAATTCTGCATTCTGTTTTGTGTTAACGCAGGAACAACATTCTGTTTTGCGTTAACCGGTTAACCTAAGGCGTTAACCGGTTAACACTGTTGAAAATTGTTAGAAAGTGTATTATGTTCTGCGTTAACCGGTTAACCAAATACTTTAACCGGTTATCATGTGTTCTTTAAAATGTTAATTGTGTTTTATGAAAAAGGTTGGGAAAAATACTATTACTCTAAGAGTAATTGAAAAGTGTCTTTTTATAACTATGAGTTTTGATGATTTGTGAATCTTTGCACATCTTGTACTTGGATGTGGCTTTTTAATATATTAGTTTTTTCGTTGTAAAAGATATATATATTGAAAACAAACATGTTCAATCATTTTCAATTATGTTGAAATTGTAGGTCAAATAAGAGTGTTTCAACTACTTCGCATAGAAAGCTTGGAAGCAAAGATGTAAAGAAGAACTAATACTCATAATGGTGGAAGTCGTGATTTAATTTGTTAAATATGAATTTTAATTTTGAAGGGAACTACATTGTTTATTATTTTTTAGTTTATGATATTTTTTTTAGGTATTTAAATTTTTATGTTATTTTCATTACTACGAAAAATATATATAATGACGTTGTGAAACACATAGTGATCATTTCACGCCCGTTGTTAGGTAGTGTGTAATTGTATGTATGTGGATTTCTACAACAGACGATTGACTGAGGTGGTATCTTAGATAGTACACTACTTATAATAACGGGTAAAGAAAACAACCGTTGTGAAATATTTTAAAGGTCCTAGATTCGAATCTCAGCAACGTCATTATTGTGTTAACATTTCACCACATTTATTTGTCTCTACCCCTCATTAACCATATACAGCCATTCAAATAGATTTTTGAGATACTAATAAGAAAAATTAAATTATTCTTGAAAAACAACTCAAACGGTCCAATATTTTTCGAGTTGTGTGCATCTTAATTCATGATTTTCTCATTAACCCATATAATTTAATTCAATTCCAAAAATTCTTCAAAGTAATGATAATTAATATATGTCTTCTAAGTTTTTCACACAAAATTTGATTTTCTCTTTTTTTTTTCTAGTTTATTTCGCAAAGATCAAATTTTGTGTGAAAGACCCAAAATGACATCTATTTATCATAATTGTTTTGAAGAATTTATGACATTGATCAAATTCTGTGGGCTAAAGAGGAAATCATGAATTACAATATGCATGCAATTCGCCAAATATTGGATTGTCTAAGTTGTTTTTCAAGAATAATTTTATGTTTCTGATTATCATCTAAAATATTTAAATGAATGCAAGTCCAAGGAGGGGTTAGTGAAACAAGCAATCACATATGATATAACAAACTCACTAACAACATTTATCAACAAAAACATCAATTAATTAACATAGATTAGGTAGAACATGATAACTAACCGTTTCTGAAAAATTAAAACAAACTTGTAAAATGAAAGGAGGATGAAACTGAGGAAAAAATGCAAACTTGTGTTAAATTTGAATGGATGTCATTGTAGGTCTATCACACAAATTTGCATCTTTCACTTCAGCTTCATCCTTTCTTGTATTTTTTCTTCACAACAACACAAATCAATTGTAATCCTACAAACACCATGAAAAAAAAAACATGTTAACATAAATTAGCAGTACATTGTAATCCAACAAAAGTTTATCAACATACATAAAAACAACATTAATATAACATCAGCCTACACGAATAAGAGAGAATATGGAAAAAGATTTGTCGAAGAGAAAAATGTTGTATGAGACTTAGAAATATTTCTAAGTTTAAAGTGGTAATTTGACGGAAGCAACATTAAGGTTACGTTAGACAAAGATGTTCGAATTTGAATAAAAGAAGGATAACTGTATTTTGTCCTTATCCAGCTTCAAGAAAGACGCGTGGAATGTTATGATGGATTGAAGACATGCCGAGCACGACGTGTCATTGTCTGGGAGAAAAGCTATTAGTAGCGGTTATTTCGACTTAGTATATATATAAGGGTCTTAATGTTAGGATTTCTGTGTGTTCAATTGTTGGACAAATACTCAAAATTACTCAAAGTATCTAGTGTATTGAGAAAAGAGTGTCATTGAGAATGTATGTTTAATAACATCATTTTTTACATTTCAATTGAAGTTTATTTATACTTTTCTAAAATTTATCTTTCATTACAAGTTATTTTCAAGCACCTTTATTATACATTCCTTTACATTTTGCAATTTATCTCTTTAAAACATTTTAAACGAACAATCTTCAAACATGAACGATGTCGAAATGTTCATCAGTTTTCAAATACAATTTCAACAATAACACATGTCCTAGGATCAATCTAATCGATCTTGTGAGTGATCAAAGTATTTTTTATTTAAAAGACTAGCGGTTATTTATCAATTTTCACAGTAAACAGAAGGTCATTATGAATTTTTCAAATCATGCAAGAGGATTGGAAGGCATATTAAAAAAGGACATCAAAGACTTTTGTAACTTCTTGTGAGGTATGCCGACAAAATAAATATCAAACCTTATCTCCGGCGGGCCTTTTACAACCACTTCCGGTCCAACATATGTTAGGGCATTGTTGAATTATTTCTTCAGGAGATTGTTAGACTTCATTCCCTGCTATTATAGTCTCTAATAGAGACAAAATCTTCTTTGGCCACTTTTGGACAGAACTTTTTCGAATGGCATGTACCAAACTGAAATTTAACACTGCATATCACGCTCAAACGTATATACCTTCCAAAAACAGATAAGTTCAGGGTAACTGTTATCCTTCCTAGGGCATAAGGGGAATATGATATTTACCTTCTATCTAGAGACTAATTAATTAAAAAACCAAGGATCTTAACTAGGACAGAGAATGTACAATTAGTTAGTTATGAACAACATTTTGGTTCTTAAGATGTGAGACTTCCATAACATATCTTAATTGGGATTAAAATTTCCATTTTCTGTGTTCTCTAATTTACATGTATGTTTCTTGCTGTTGTTACAGACGTTCTTTTTTTGTCAAATATTTTAGTCCTATGAATCACATATGCAAACATGAACATTACACAAGATGCATGGATACAAAATTAAACTCAATACAAGTTCCAAACATTTTGAATCATAATTCCATTAGTTCTGTCAACCTTATTCCTGTTCAAATTTTTTAATATGCTTGTAGCACCAACTAATGCCACTATTTAGTACACTATAGTTATTTGATGACTCTTTGAAATGAATGTGATAACTCTTTCTACCATTGCCAATCTCCCTCAAACCTATATAGCAAATACTAGTTTCATTCATTAGAATTAGAAAGTATCATTCATTCACCAAAATTAAGTCAATCTATCTTGTTTTATATGAATACTATATCATTTGATAGAGAGAAGACTATGATGGACCATATCACTGTGTCAGAGTAAAGAGAAACATTAAAATTTAAAACTTCATGACTATTAAATACATATTGTAAGTTGGTATTTTGAAAAATGAAGTCATTTCTCATAGAAACAAATGTTAAAACAAAAAACATCTCATATTTAAGAATCAAAAATTCAGCAAATAAGACATCCATAACTACCAAATAAGACAACCCTAACAAAGATAGTTTTCTCTTTATGTCACTAAAGATAAATTATGGTGGGGAAATGAACTTCTGCTAATGATGGCCTTGATGAAAGCATTGAGACAACAACATCAATATTCACTTTATCACAACATCTCAAATAGATCTTCTCCAACTCTAAGCAATTTTCAATCACACGCACCACACCCGTAGTTGTGACATATTTACAACACATTAGGAATAGTTGTAAAAGCCCACAACAACTCTTTGAGATGTCGTAGAGTGTTTTATCATCAACTTCTGTACCGGACAAATTCAACACCTCTAACTTGTGAAGTACAAAGTTCATTTTGAGTCGTCTCACTTCTTTACATGTGGCCAAGTTCAAATGTCTAACCTTACAACATTTACTTAGAATTTGACAAATACTTTTTTCAGATATGTCACCATCTATATAACTCACATCAAGAAGCTCCAAATTGGGGAAAATGGAAGCAAATAATATGATGATCTCGTCGTTTATAAGTGAATTTCCAGGAAAATGTAGAAACTTTAATTGAGGGTGGACATCAAAATCTTTCAAAGTATCATAATTTTCTACACTATCTCTCTCAACATATATGCCTCCCATTCTGATCTCAGCAAGTGAATAACAGTTTTTAATGAGGGCAAACAAAGCTGATTCGGTGAGGTTGGAACATCCACTAAGGTTTATAGATAACAAGTCGGGAAGAAGTAAAGACAAGCGGGAAACATGATGATTATTTAGAAAATCAACACCTTGAAGACCCAAATATTGTATCCCATGAAACTTGGATAGTAAATCATAAATTCCAGGGTAACTATAGCCGATACAATTTTCAAGAACAAAAGTCTTCAAAGGAAGACTTTCTCTTGCAATAGAGTAAAGCAAATCATCAGAGATTTGTGAACACCAAAACTTCAGATAATTCAGACCCTTCAAACTCAGGAAGGAATCAATGTAATGTGAAGCAACACAGTTTGTATCCTTTAGCGCAAGCCTGAAAATAGATAAAGATTTCAATGTTGGTCTGTCACGGAGAGCCAAAGCAATGGCTGCATCGAGATCACGGGATTCGAACCAGAGATGGAGAGAATTAAGGTTGGAGAATCTATGAAAGAAACGAGAGAGTAAACAAAGGTGTGGATGATGAATTCTGATAGAGAATATGAGACGGTTGGTGATGGAGAGAAAGTGTTTTGAGACGAGAGAAAGGGATTTAAAGTCTTGAGTGCCGTCGACTGGATTGATGAGGAATGAGAAGACATGCTCCCAGCAGTCATCTGGTAAGTAAAATTCAGGTTCCGCAATTATAATTGAATTTGTAGAAGAAACTGATTGTTGTTGTTGTTGAAAAGATTTGACACAAATTCTCTTCTTCGTCGTCGTCATGGTGAGGAGGAGGGTTGCTGTGCTAAAAAATGTGTGAAAAAGTATCTTCTTATTGACGATCACACTAACGTTGAAGGAATTAAATTAGGTTACAAAGGAATAATAAACGGATTTCCAAACTTTAAGGAGTTGTTATAACAGATTTACTCATTGATTCCTATACCCCACATTAATTTGATTGCAACAAACTTAAAAATAAAAATAAAAAAATTTTTAAAATGCTAATCAAATTTTTCTTAAAAAGTATCTTATCGATCTAAAACTTAAATACTTTAAGTTAAACGTCCAGCATTCTATTTTTAAAATAATTTGAAGATTTGTAAACATTAAGCCCACTCTGACATGTTTTATGCAAAATTTTGAATTGTTATATTTAAAATAAATGTTGCATTTAGTTTCTTTGTAGTGAGTTTTTCTTGCATCGAATAATATTTTTTTTTTTATATTTGGACTTTAGTCGAAATGGTTCACCTTAGGAATACATCACTTTCCGAAAATAACGTCCCAGATGTTGAACAATATGTCCCATCAACGGTTGGAACGACAGAGAACACAAATTCCATAGTGGTTGCATTGTCTATGGCAACAAGCATTCCAACTAATCCCAGGCCCATGCACACTGCTATAAGAGATCCGATGCCTTCTTATATGTCAGGTTTTGCGATTTCACTGGTTTTTAGGGATTTCCGTAGTGATATACCAACTCCGATGACGGAAGGATTACACAATAACACATCAACGTATGTAGATAATAATGCAACAATATCGTCTCCTTTAAATCCATATGTTGCATCAGGTTCTGCCAATAGCAACCCTGGTCAAGTGACACAACATGGAGGGGCTGGGTTTGGCCTCCTAAACACGTCTTCCCTAACAACAAATTCCATGTTGTCCATAAGACAACAAATAGATTAAAGTAACTAGATATGGTTAATATGCTTACTCAGTAAATTGGTACAATGTTCAACCCCCTAATTAAGAACACTAACCAAAGCGTACCATCCAGACAAATAGGGATACATGACAATGGGGTTGCCCCCATAAATAAAGGGAAACAACACCAACAGGAACTTCGATTTGTCGTACCTCATGTGCTTGGGGGAGGAGAATAACGTATATGTCAAGTTAACCCAGGGATAATTATGGTGGGTAGGAACCAAGATGCTGAGGAGGTAGTCCGGAATGTTTGACAAGATAACCTAAGGGGGAAAATAATCTAGTCCACATAGTCGAAAACATCCTTGCCCATAATGGCCTTAATGTAGGACTACATAGGCCAAACTTCGTGTCTCTTTTGTCTGATTATGTGCTGCAAGCAGAACTCCTTAGGGGATGGAAAGTCCCTAAATTCACTAAGTTTGCAGGAGACACAAGTGAGTTGACTATCGAACATATCGCTCGATACCAAACTGAAGCAGGTGATATAGCAAATAATGAGAATTTGAAAATGATAGTTTTCCCAAATTCTCTAACGAAAAATGCCTTTACACGGTTCACGACACTTCCCTATCATTCAATACATAATTAGAACCAATTGGAGTGAGTGTTTCATGAACAATTATATATTCGACAGTCAAAGATTAGTCTTAAAGAATTGGCTAGTGTAAGGCGTAAAACGCCTGAGTCAATTGATGACTACTTAAACAGGTTCAGGTTGTTGAAGGCAATGTGCTTTACCCAAGTGCCTGAACATGAATTGGTCGAAATGGTCGATCGCACTAGTACAAAAAGAATAATATAATTTGTAAATTTACACCCGTTTTACATAAAACGGGTGTAAAAAGCAAATGCGGTGGCAGTTTTGTAAATAAAGTCTTATTTTGAATTTTAGTACGTAACAATAGACACCCTATTTTTAAATAACGGGTGTAAATTCAAATATTATTTATTATCAACTCTATATTACACCTGATATTCAAAAAAAGGGTGTAAATTTAAAAATAAAAATAAAATATTCGTGCCTTAAACAATAACTTTTATTATTCTTATTTGTTTAATCTTAAATTTTCTTAAAAAAATAATAAATTTTAATATTAATATATAACAATAGACACCCTATATTTAAAAATAGGGTGTATAATTATAACAATATAAATGACTAAATTTATATTAAACCCGTTATATTAAAATAGAGTGTAAATTTTGGAATATTAATATAACAATAGACACCCTATATTTAAAAATAGGGTGTATAATTATAACAATATAAATGACTAAATTTATATTAAACCCGTTATATTAAAATAGGGTGTAAATTTAGGAATCCCTAAGTACAACTTTTGGATTTCCGTGAAGCTATTATCACGCAGCACATGTTTTTAATAACGTGACGCCATTTTCGCTCTCTCTCTCTCTATGCATGTGCTCTCTCTCTTTCTCTCTCTTCAACTTTCTCACTCTTCTTCTTACTAGCTGCTGCTTACAAAATACAGTTGCAGAAAATCAAGTAAAACGAGATCTTCGTATTTTCAACCCTATTTCTTCTCTTCTGATTCAAATCAAATCTACGAAATGAAAACTAACAAAACTTCAAATCCTGTTATTACTTTCGATCACAAGAGGTATAATCACTTCATTTTCTACTAGATCCGTTCAATTCTAGTTCTAATTCTACATCGGTTTTTTAGGGTTGATGATTTAGTTTATTTCTGCTATTGAATCTATGTGATATTCAACTTTCCATTTTTGGTTTAGTGTTTGGATAATCAAATTATTGAGAATGAGTCAATGCTGAGTGAATGAGTCCGTGTGTGTTTTAGTGTTTTTAGTTTTTGTTTTGATGGATTTAATTGATTTAGTTATGGATTTTCCTGTGTTAATCTAGTCTGCATTTGGTAATTGTTTGTTGAGGTTTAACTTTGATTTTTGGAAATTGATTTGTATTTTGGTGTGAACAGGGATGCCTATGGGTTTACGGTGAGACCTCAGCACCTGCAAAGATACCGTGAATATGCGAATATATACAAGGTCTTGTAGTGCTTTTGGTTTATTTTTCTTTTGTTTTAGAGGAAAGAATAGGAGAATAATGGGAAGGAAATTTCACGCAATGTTGGTTTTTTTCAATCTGGCGGTTGTTTTGATCTTAAAACTTACTCAATTTTGGTTTCAGGAGGAAGAGGAGGAAAGGTCAGAGAAGTGGAAGTCATTTTTAGATAGGCAGGCAGAGACGGAGTCTTCTGAATTGGCCTCAGCTGTGGGAGAAGATGAGAAAGTTTCTGGGGACGAGGTTGTCGGGGAAGAACACGGTAAACATTTACAACAAGTGCTGGCAGTGCTGGTCAGTAATTGTTTTGTGGCAAACAAATCCAAATGTAAGTTTGGTTGTTCTCAAATTAATTATTTGGGGCACATCATCTCTGGAGCAGGGGTAGCCGTCGATCCTGGAAAGATAAAATGTATCTTAGACTGGCCCAGTCCTAAGAATGTGAAAGGCGTGAGAGGATTTTTGGGTCTCACGGGATATTACAGGAAGTTTGTTAGAGACTATGGTAAAATTGCCAGGCCTCTAACTGATCTCACAAAGAAGGACAATTTCCTTTGGAGTAAGAGTGCCAAAGACGCTTTTGAGAAATTGAAAAGAATCATGACCACTCCTCCTGTTTTGGTGCTCCCTGATTTTTCCTTACCGTTTGAAGTCGAATGTGATGCTGCAGGGAGAGGTGTGGGAGCAGTGTTGATGCAAAGGAGACAGCCCATTGCCTACTTCAGTAAGGCCTTATCTGAGAATAACTTGGCAAAATCTGTGTATGAGAAGGAATTGATGGCTTTGGTTCTAGCCATACAGCACTGGAGACACTATTTATTGGGTAAGGAATTTGTGGTTTACACTGATCACAAGAGCCTTAAACATTTTTTACAGCAAAGAGTGTCCTCTCCTGACCAACAGTGTTGGCTGGCTAAACTCTTAGGGTACCAGTTTGAGGTAAAATACAAACCGGGCTTGGAAAACAAAGCAGCGGATGCGTTGTCAAGGTGCTTTGATGAAGGGGAATTAGCTTCTATGTTACATACACCAAACTGGCTGGAGAGCAGTAGGTTACTGCAAGAGGTGAAGAAAGATAATGAGGTGAAGAAATTAACAGAAGAGGTGGAAAAGAATCCACAATCCAGACCTGGTTTTACTCTGCAACAGGGTGTGTTGATGTATCATGGTCGCTTGGTAATAGGACCAAATTCTCCCTCTATTCCTTTACTACTAAAGGAGTGCCATAACACTCCCATGGGGGGCCATTCAGGATTCCTCAGAACCTACAGGAGGATATCTGAAAATGTCTATTGGAGGGGTATGCAAAGGACCATTAGAGACTACGTGAGGGCCTGTGATACCTGTCAGAGACAAAAGTATGCAGCCACCACTCCTGGGGGTCTGTTGCAACCGTTGCCGATACCGAATGCTGTTTGGGAGGATATCTCCATGGACTTCATTACTGGTCTACCTAAGTCCAAGGGATACGAGGCAGTGTTTGTGGTGGTTGATAGGCTGTCCAAATATAGTCATTTCATCTTAATGAAACACCCTTACACAGCAAAATCTGTTGCAGAGGTTTTTGTGAGGGAGGTGGTTCGGCTACATGGAATACCCAATTCCATTGTCAGTGACAGAGACCCGTTGTTTGTGAGTTATTTCTGGAAAGAGTTGTTCAAATTGCAGGGGACTGCACTCAAAATGAGTTCATCTTACCATCCTGAGACAGATGGACAAACAGAGGTCATTAACAGATGCCTTGAGAGCTATCTAAGGTGCTTTGCAGCTGAACAGCCTAAATCGTGGTCTTACTGGATTCCGTGGGCAGAATACTGGTACAACACGACCTATCATGTCTCTATAGGAAAATCTCCTTTTGAGGTGGTATATGGGAGGCAACCACCCAAGTTATTGAGATTTTTGAGCAATGAAACCAAAGTGGCAGCAGTGGCTTTGGAACTGAAGGACAAGGATGAAGCACTCAACCAGTTGAAACTACATTTACTGAAAGCTCAACAACAAATGCAGTCCTATGCTAACAAGAAGAGGAGGGATTTGAAGTTTGAAGTCGGGGAATGGGTGTTTCTGAAATTGAGGCCTCATAGGCAGCAGTCTGTAGTCAAAAGGATTAATCAAAAACTTGCAGCTCGTTTTTATGGTCCTTTCCAAATTATAGCGAAGATAGGTACAGTGGCCTACAAATTGCAGTTGCCTGACCAGTCTAAAATTCATTCGGTCTTCCATGTGTCTTTACTTAAAAAGGCAATTGGGGATTACCAAGTGCAAGGGGAGTTGCCTAAGGAGTTGGAGGTCGTACTAGATGATGAGATATATCCTATGCAGGTGTTGGGCAGTAGGGTGACAGTTCAAGGGGGCGTTTCCACTCCTCAAAGTTTAATTCAGTGGAAGAACAGACCTGCCGAGGATGTAACATGGGAGGATGATGCTGTACTCAGGGGGCAGTTTCCGGATTTTAACCTTGAGGACAAGGTTAATTTGGAAGGAGGGAGTATTGATGGAGAGAAGGAGACACAGTTGGGCCTGGACTCTAACATCAGGCCCAAGATATGGAGAGTGTATGAGAGGAGGCGTGGGAAAGCAAGAGAGAGAAAGGAGGAGGAAAACGCGTGTGCATGGGATGCATGAGGAGTGAGGTCAGCTGGGTTATCTAGGAGTGCAGGTTGCATGGGTTACTGGACCATGGTATCTTGATTATTTATATTATTATAAATGAGATAAAGAAAAAGAAAATTCCGATTTTATAATTGCAAGTGATATATTTGTAAGTTATCATTATAAACATGTAGTATATTTATTACTGAATTGCACTTATGGTGATAAAATTATAGTTGTACATGCTCTGAACCAACTAAAATTGTATGTGTTTCTATGTCGAGTGAAGAAAGTTAGTGTTGGTACAAATTTTGTGAAAAAGGAAAAAAGTTTGTGATGTTGTTGTTTTTGGTGGCTTTAATGTAACTAGGAGTTTATATGCAGGGGCATCAACAAGATAACGGATGGGCATGTGGATATTATGTCATGAAAAATATGTTTGACATTATTGATGCTTGTATTGTTGAAAGATTCAATGAGGTATTTTATATTACATATATTTAATGAAAAACATGTAAATTATTGTTTTAACATGTAGTTGTTTAATTTATTATATGTTTGAACTTGCAGATATTCACAGACACCTCATCATATGAAAAAGAGTCAATTGATCACATCCGACAACTTTGGGCTCAATTCTTTTTGCAAAAGGTTGAAGAGCAAGAGAACCAGGAAAAGAAAGATTTAATGACAAAACAGAAGCGATTAAAAAAAACTTATATATAGATATATTTTTGTTCCATGAATGATTTATTGGTACAAGTTACATGAACAAAGTGGTTGAATTTTTTTCTTACATGAATACAATTTTTGTTGATGTATGACTTGGTGCAAGATTCTAAAGATTAGAGAAATGTTTGTTTTGGTTATTTTTGTTTTTTATTGAATATCCAGGAATATATAAAAATATTTGGTTTAATGAAATTTCAAATAAAATATTTTTAAAAAAATTGAGATATTTTACACCCTTCATACACAAAATAGGGTGTAAATGTGTTAAAATTAAATGTAATTATAAGATATTTTACATTTGATATATCAAAAATAGGGTGTAAATATTTGTCATTTTACACCCGTTTGAATTATAATAGGGTGTAAATTCGTTTAACTTCAATGTATGTAGGTGACAATTTACACCCGTTTTATATTAAATAGGGTGTAAATGTCCTAAAATTCAATGTATATATCTACCAATTACACCTTTTTTTATCTAAAACAGGGTGTAATAGGTGACAATTTACACCCGTTTTATATTAAATAGGGTGTAAATGTCTTAAAATTTAATGTATATATCTACCAATTACACCCTTTTTTTAAATCTAAAATAGGGTGTAATATATTCTCTTTTTACACCCGTTTTAAAACGGGTGTAAATTCTTCATACATATCTCACCCTTTGAATTTACACCCTATCATAACGGGTGTAATATGTATAAAAAACGGGTGTAAAATCTTCTTTATGCACTAGTGTCGGGATATAGATTATTCTATTAGAAAGAAACTAGATACCCAATATCTGAGAGATATGGCTCAGTTGGCTGATAGGGTTTGATAGGTTGAACGCCTGAAGGTCGAGAAAGCCAGAACAGGAAAATTTCATAAAAAGAGAAGGTTTCCTATATAGAGGCAGATGAGAGAGGCCATGAATATGTTGTAGGATACGTAGAGGTAGAAGAAAACAACGTAAACGTGGCAGAACTTAATCTAGGACCTCCAATCGTTTGTAAACGATTGAAATTGTCCGACGAAAAGAATCTAGTCGAACAAAAAAATGAAAAATTTGTCGCTAAAACGTAGACCTTTGAAGTAACTAAGTGCGATGTAATTTTTGACCTTTTAGTCGCTGATGACCAAATCAAAGTCCCTAAGGGACTAAAAACTCCACCTTTAAAGCAACGAAAGAAAATAGTGTTTTGTAAGTTTCATAACTTTATGAGTCATAAGACCTTTCATTGTGTCCTTTTTCAGAGATTTGATGCAAGGAGCGTTGAATGAGGGAACACTAAAGTTTGCTGATAAGGTTAAAGCTCGAATGCAGATGGATTCTGACCCTCTGCAAATCAAATATGAAAACTATGTTGAACCACTCAAATGTTTAATGGCCGAGGCTACTGAGAGCCCTGGTGTGGAAATGGAAGTTTCTGAGTCGGAATATGTTGAGAAAGTCAATGCAGTTTACCCCATTGCCGAGGAGGAACTTATGTAAGTTTAAGGAGTGCCTTTGAGGGGGGTGAATGAGGCACTTAGACGATTTTCCAGATTTTTGACGGTTTATGACTTTACTTTCTTGAAATGCTTATGTGATGAAAAGAGGTAAAGTGCGGAAAGTAAAGAACACCACGATGTATAGTGGTTCCCCTCACAAATTGAGAGTACTCCACTCCCCTTTCAACACGAAAGAGAGTTTCACTATAATGTTAGATTCCTAGAAAAGACACCTTAAGGTCTTTCTATCTAATGCTAACACACCAAGAACAATCCTCTTGGATTTATAATGTTTAAAGTCCAATCGAGACTTAATTTCTCACAAAAGGGCCTTTTGTATCCACACACCGGATAACAAGGATAAACCTTACAAACTTATTCTTAACAATCCTAAAAATAAGTTGTAAGCAAGAAATATAATTTTGAATTTTTGTAGAAGATGAAATAGTTGGAATTTTGAAGTATATCAATTTATCAATTGATCTTCTCCTTTGTAACACTTAATTCTCACAATAATTATACAAGTGTTCTTTGTATGAAATGAAACTATGATGCTGAAAATGAAAGTTTATGCAAGGTTTCACTCTAAAGAAAACTTGGAAGAACACTTAAAAAGTTTGAGAGAATGTGTGTAAATGATTTGAAATTTTGCAAGGAGGTGATTTTGAAATCTGAAAAATGATGTTTATATAATGTCTAAAACACCTCCTCAGATGAATGCAATAATTGATAACATGAAATTATATCACATTTTAAGACTTAATTTAATTAGATTATATTATCATTTACTTTAATTTATCCCATTTTATCAGATATTATGCAGTATTTCTTTTCTATTTACATCAGGTACCCATTTTGGAGCAAAAGTGAAAAAGGGAAGAAAAGGAGGTGTAAAAAGCAATAAAAAGGAAACAAATAACCAAGACCAAGCCCAGCCCAAAAGAAAGCGCACGTTGCCCCTGTGACGGGCGTCACAAGGAGCGTGACGAACGTCACACTAAAAGCACTCTTGTGACGGACGTCACACATGGTGTGACGAACGTCACACCAATCCTCTATATTTTTGGCGCAAGGAACTCAACTGACCACGTTGAAGCCTACTTCCACGCACGCTTAATCCTCGGAACGAGACCACGCACACGGAAACCCTTGAAAAATAGTTACACCAGCAGCTGTATAAATAGCAGCTAATTGGGAAGTTTCAAAGGGGGGAGTTTTTGCACGCTCAGTTTTGCGGAAGCTCTGCCAAATTTTCCTTTTACGCCTTCGCTTATTTATTTTTTCCTTTCCAGCACTTAGCATTGTTCATTTTATTTTATTTCTTTTGCAAGCTTTACTTTCTCTTTCCCCTTGCAATTTATCTTCCCCGTTTTTAGCTTTTAGATATTTTTCGCGTAATAGTTTCTACACCGGAAACTATTGTGCAACTTTATACCGGATTTAACCTTACGTTATATTCGAGTTTTATTTCCTTGATTTATTTTACTGCTTAATTGAAGAATCGAAGAACAAATCCTACCGGCTTGTGGTGGAGTGTTCAAGACCATTGTAATACGCATTCAGGTTCTTTAATTGTTATTTAATTTTTAATGTTTTATTCTATTGTTTATTCATATTGCCTGCCTGGAATGAGTCTGTTTATGCATGATATAAATTCTTATTTATTTAGCATGTCTGGCTAATTTGCCTAGGTATCGGTATGTAAAGTAAGCAGAATAAGGGGTCGAGATTGAGTCGGTCTATCTAAACTTAAAATCAAAATCAATCTTTTTATGGTCTCAACTTACAGGTTTAATAACAAGATTTTTTACCAAAGTAAAAGACATAAAGAAGTTAAAATCAATAGAGCGAGAGTTTGAGATTTTAACTGGACAATGTAAGTTAGGCATTAATTCTAGATCAGGGCGAGAGCAAGTTTTAGAGTTAATTAAATTCTGACCTTTTCCAAAAAGTATTTTTAAAGATTGAATGTGAGGACGAGAGTTAAGCATTTGGATTTAATTATATAACCTAAGTCAACAGAGCGAGAGTTTGAGATAAGGGTGTTTAAAACGGTTAGTATTTTCTTAAAAGGAGTTTCTGCAACTTTATTGTTTTCAAAATATGGTTTTTGACTTAATTATAAGTGACAGCTACGTTAATATAAAATCATGGTTTATTCAACAGAGCGAGAGTTTGAGATAAAACCTTTAACCAATAAAGTTAACCGAAACGATTCATTTTAAAACCAAGAAACCGACAAAGACTTGATTCCCTAGTTTTGACGAATTACATACCGATATCCGTTTTATTAATATTTAATCTAGACATTAGTTTAGCTCTTAGTTTTTCCCCAAACAATCAAACATCTTCACCTTAGATTTACGTAGTAACTTTAGATAACGGTATATCGATTCATAAGTCCCTGTGGGATCGATATCTTTTAAAACTACGCGATAGAACTGTGCACTTGCAGTTTGTATCCCATTCTCGACTCACACAGTCGAGCGATCAAGTTTTTGGCGCCGTTGCCGGGGACTTTTATTCAATCGATATCGTAACTCTTCCGTTACGCTGTAGAGACTAAGGTTTCTTTTCCTTCTATTCTTTCTTTCGTTGATTTGTATGCCACGCACTCGCTCTCAAGGCGAACCGCTCTATTTACGAATCAACGATATCGAACTATATCTCCGAGTCTTACGACGAATTCGGGAATATCGTGCTGAAAACAATCTTCCTCCTATAGAACTTCCTGATTTCAAAAACATTTTTTCTTCTTTAACCGAGATGGCAGAACCAGCTCGTGCCCTTAGAGATTACGCCGCTCCATCGCAAGATGAGCCGCATTCAAGTATTGCTCCGCCCGCAATCGAAGCAAACAACTTCGAACTTAAACCTTCGCTGTTGCAGGCTGTGCAACAGAACCAATTCTCTGGAAATCTTACCGAAGATCCAAACCTTCATTTATCCGTGTTTGTCCAATACGCTGATACTGTTAAAGCTAATGGTGTCACTTCAGAGGCAATTCGACTTCGTCTTTTTCCCTTCTCATTAAGAGATAGTGCTAGAAGATGGCTTCAATCTCTTCCTTCCAACTCAGTCACCACTTGGAACGAATTGAAGAAAGTTTTTCTTGCCCGATATTTTCCGCCAAGCAAAACAGCTATGTTAAGAGCCCAGATAAACGGATTTAAACAGAAAGACAACGAGTCCCTTTTCGAAGCATGGGAAAGATACAAAGACATGATGAGACTTTGCCCACACCATGGTTTGGAAGACTGGTTAGTAATTCACACATTTTACAATGGTCTCTTATATAACACGAGGTTAACAATAGACGCCGCCGCAGGTGGTGCATTAATGAACAAACCTTATGCTGATGCTTACCAGCTTATCGAGAGCATGGCCCAAAATCACTATCAGTGGGGAACCGAACGAACGAATGTGGAAAAACCTCAACCGAAAACTGGCATGTACGAGATAAGTAACCTTGATCACGTTAATGCAAAAGTGGATGCTTTGGTCCAGAAAATTGAAAGTTTAAACGTATCACCTCCAACCGCCGTGGTTGCTATAACTCAGAATTGCGAGGTCTGTGGAATCCAAGGCCACACTCCTGCGGAATGTCAACTCTTGACTGGAATCCAAGCAGAGCAAGTAAACTATGCTCAAGGAAGCCCCTATTCGAATACCTATAACCCAAATTGGAAGAACCATCCAAACTTTTCATATAAGAGTAATAATGCTTTGTACGCACCTGGACAGTCTCCAAATCAAACCCCATCTATATCTCCAGGATATCAGAAACAAAATCCTAACAATAATACCCCTAGAAAATCCAACTTGGAAATCATGATGGAAAACTTTATAGCTTCCCAACAACAAACCAATAAAGATTTCTTAAACCAGAACATACATACTGGCGAACAACTTAAACAACTAGCAAGCAAAGTAGATGCCCTGGCTACCCATAACAAAATGCTGGAAACCCAGATATCTCAAGTAGCTCAACAACAAGCGCCTACTGCTGCACCAACTGGTACATTCCCTGGACAGCCCCAACCTAATCCGAGAAGCCAAGCTCATGCAATTATATTAAGAAGTGGAACGGAAGTGGAAGGACCGTCTGACCCAAGGATAGAAAACCAAAACCCTAAGAAATCAACTGAGGAAAGTGAACCTAAGGAAAAGGAAGAGAGTAATAAGGATACCCTAGAAAAGAAGGAACCTTATGTACCTCCACCACCTTACAAACCACCTATACCTTACCCTCAAAGGCTTGTTAAAACCAAAGATGTAGGCCAATTTAGAAAATTTGTTGATCTCCTAAAAAAATTAAACGTTACAATTCCGTTTACCGAAGCTATTACGCAGATGCCCTCATATGCTAAATTCTTAAAAGAAATTCTTTCTAATAAGAGGAAACTTGAGGATAGCGAAACCGTTACACTCTCTGCCGAATGTAGCGCTATAATCCAAAACATGCCCCCTAAACTCAAGGATCCGGGTAGCTTCTCTATACCCTGTCACATAGGAAAATTTGTCATCGACAAAGCTTTATGCGATTTAGGAGCCGGAATTAGCGTTATGCCTTTATCCATATGCAAGAGACTGGAAATGGGAGAATTAAGACCAACCAAAATGTCCGTGCAACTAGCAGATCGTTCCATCAAATATCCTGTAGGAATCCTTGAAAACGTTCCCGTACGCATAGGTCAATTCTACATTCCCACTGACTTTACCATTATGGACATTAGAGAAGATGATATTACACCCATTATACTAGGAAGACCATTCTTAGCAACTGCCGGTGCAATCATAGACGTAAAACGAGGACGACTCACCTTCGAAGTAGGTGAAGAGAAAATTGAATTCATTCTTTCCCAATTCTTGAAAGCACCTGCAATAGAAGATACATGTTACTTCATGGATATCATCGATGAATGCATAAAAGAAGCAAAGTCAGGAGAAGACGAATCCTCAGACTATCTCTTAGAGGATAAATCTAACCATTGCTTAGCAATAACACCAGATCCTACGCAGTGTCTTAACAAACCAACCCCTGATTTGAAAACACTTCCCAAAAATCTGAGATATGAATTCCTAGACTTAGAACTTGAACGACCTGTGATAGTTAATGCAGATCTAGGAAGACTCGAAACAGAAAAACTCTTACATATCTTAAGAAAATATCCAACCGCACTAGGATACCACATCACCGATCTTAAAGGAATAAGCCCCTCTATTTGTATGCACCGCATCATGTTAGAAGAAGACTGTAAAACCTCTAGGGAACACCAGAGAAGACTAAATCCGATCCTAAGTGAGGTAGTAAAGAAAGAAATAACCAAGTTATTAGAAGCAGGTATTATATATCCTATATCTGATAGCAAATGGGTTAGTCCTGTACACGTTGTACCCAAGAAAGGAGGCATAACCGTTATTGAAAACGAAAAGGGAGAAATCATAACTAAACGAATCGAGTCGGGATGGAGAATGTGCATTGATTATAGGAAACTAAACAAAGCAACCCGAAAAGATCATTTCCCTTTACCATTCATTGACCAAATGTTAGAACGCTTAGCTAAACATTCACATTTCTGTTATTTAGACGGTTATTCAGGCTTCTTTCAAATACCAATTCACCCTGATGACCAAGAAAAGACAATGTTCACATGCCCTTTTGGTACCTTCGCTTATAGACGAATGCCGTTTGGTCTGTGTAATGCCCCTGCAACCTTTCAAAGATGCATGATGGCAATTTTCGCCGACTTTCTCGAAAACATCATGGAAGTATTCATGGATGACTTTTCTGTATACGGACAAAGTTTCGAAGAATGCCTTGAAAACCTGGAAAGAGTTCTTGAGCGATGTGTAAAAGTAAACTTAGTACTTAATTGGGAAAAGTGCCACTTTATGGTACAAGAAGGAATTGTTTTAGGACACATCATCTCGAACAGAGGAATTGAAGTAGACAAAGCCAAGATAGAGGTAATCGAGAATCTTCAACCCCCAAGAACCGTGAGAGAAGTACGAAGCTTTTTAGGACACGCCGGCTTTTACCGACGATTCATCAAAGACTTCTCTAAGATAACTAAACCCTTAACCGGACTGTTGATGAAAGATGCTGAGTTCATATTCGACGATAACTGTTTAAAAGCATTTCAAACGCTCAAACAAGCATTGATCTCCGCACCCATTATGCAGACACCAGATTGGAATGAACCATTCGAAATAATGTGTGATGCCAGTGATTATGCTGTAGGTGCTGTTTTAGGACAAAGAAAGGATAAAAAGCTTCACGTTATATATTACGCTAGCAGAACCCTGGATGAAGCGCAGATGAATTATGCCACAACCGAGAAAGAACTCCTAGCAGTGGTATTTGCGCTAGATAAATTTCGTTCTTACTTGGTAGGAGCTAAAATAATAGTCTACACTGATCACGCTGCTATCAGGTACCTTTTAACAAAAAAGGATGCTAAACCTAGACTCCTAAGATGGATCTTGTTACTACAAGAATTCGACTTAGAAATCAAGGACAAGAAAGGAACTGAAAACGTAGTAGCAGACCACCTCTCTAGACTTGAGAACCTTGAACCAAAAAGAACACCCATCAATGATGATTTCTCGTATGACAAACTTATAGCTACTTTAGAAGAGAACAATTCCGACATGCAAGTAGAAACCACCCTAGCTATAGCTGCCACACCATGGTACGCTGACCTAGTCAATTATTTAGCAACCGGAATAGTTCCACCTACTTTATCTTACCAGCAGAAGAAACGATTCTTCCACGACATAAAACACTATTACTGGGATGATCCCTTACTTTTCAAAAGAGGCCCCGATGGTATTTTCCGTCGATGTATACCCGAAGAAGAGGTAGAAAATATAATCCAACACTGTCACTCCGCCCCTTATGGTGGTCACACAAGTACATCCAAGACCTGCTCTAAAATCCTACAAGCTGGCTTTTATTGGCCAACTATATGGAAGGACGTACATGCGACTATTAAGGAGTGTGACAGATGTCAACGCACGGGCAACATATCTAGACGCGACGAGATGCCACAAAAAGGTATTTTGGAAGTAGAGATCTTTGACGTGTGGGGGATAGACTTCATGGGACCCTTCCCATCCTCTTTCGGTAACAAATACATACTTGTGGCAGTTGACTACGTATCAAAATGGATCGAAGCTATAGCTTCTCCAACAAATGACACCCGAGTAGTAACTAGACTCTTTAAAAATATAATATTTCCGAGATTTGGCATCCCAAGAATAGTAGTCAGTGATGGTGGATCGCACTTTATATCCAAGGTACTCGAAAAACTACTACTTAAATATGGAGTGAGACATAAGATAGCGACACCTTACCACCCTCAAACCAGTGGACAAGTGGAAGTATCAAATAGAGAAATCAAGCAAATACTAGAAAAAACGGTCGACACTTCAAGGAAAGATTGGTCATTGAAATTACCAGAAGCTTTGTGGGCATACCGAACTGCTTATAAAACCCCCATAGGGACGACCCCATTTAAGCTCATTTATGGAAAATCCTGTCACCTCCCGGTAGAATTAGAACATAAAGCCTATTGGGCTATTAGAAATTTAAATTTGAATTACAAAGCCGCCGGTGAAAAGAGAATCCTTGACATAAACGAATTAGAGGAACTCAGAAGAGACGCCTATGAAAATGCCAAAATCTATAAAGAAAGAACAAAACAATGGCATGACAAGCGTATATCAAGGAAAATCTTCAAGCAAGGCGACGCAGTACTTTTATTTAACTCTAGACTAAAGTTATTCCCGGGAAAACTATGATCCAGATGGTCAGGACCTTTTCATATCACTAAAATCTTTCCCAGTGGAGCGGTAGAAATAAAAGGACAATCTACAGAACCGTTCACCGTAAACGGGCAACGTCTGAAACATTATCACTATGCGGAAACCAACGAGGATTCGCAAATTCTACACTTAGACGAAACGCCCCCAGGACTCATAGACAATATTTAACAGTTTCTTTGTCGAGCTTGCGACATTTAAACAAAGCGCTTAGTGGGAGACAACCCACAAATTAATCTGTTATTTTATTATTCTATTATTATTATCATTTCCCTATTTTTCTCTTAATTATTCTTTTAATTTCTATTTAGTATTCATTATTGATTTATTCAAAAAAAAAATATATATATATATATATATCTATATATAATAATAATAATTCTTTTCTTCTTTCGGCATTTGGCCAAATCCTGACTTAAACTCATGTTTCTTTTCTCTAGTTAACACTAACCTGATGGGACATTTTGATCGTATGGGTATCAAGTTCAGAGGAATGGCTCAGAAACGAAAGTTTGAAGAACTAGCCGCTAGAGAGATGCTACCTAGTTTATATGCTGATGATTGGGCTATGACTGCCCTTGGACTGAGACAGAGTGTCCTGTTTTTGCTGAATCAGATAGGATGGGAGACCTCCCCTATCCTGAGGCATTTCACCACCTACCGGAGACTCACACTAGAATTCCTTAGTTCATTAATCTATCTACCCAGCCATGGAAAAGGAATTAGCAGAGGTTTTATCCAGTTCAGAATGTTCAATATGGAGTACCAATTTAATATTAGAGACTTCACCAACCTTTTGGGTTTTCCTACCTCCCTTGATACATTCACTGTAAGCCAGGAAGAACTTTTTGAATATAGAGAGCTTGAACACTTTTGGGGTAAGCTGACTGGAAATGATGAGCCCGAAGAACATGAGTTTCTCTCTGGAAACATACATAACCCGGCTTTTCGCTATTTCCATAAGATCCTGACCCACACTTTATTTGGGAAGAAGCCAAATAGTACTTCAGTTTCACGTGATGAACTCTTCATCATATTTTGTGCTTCCCAGAACCGTCCAGTAAACGGTGCTACTTTTATGTTAGCTAATTTGGACCACCTTATCCAGGATGAGCGAGCACCCATTAGAATAGGCGGTCTGATCACTATGATAGGTAATGCTATTGGACTACGTCAGCCTATGCTTGACCTTAACCCTTTTTGTGGCATTACTACTATGAGTATACCTTTCCTCTTCAACACTATGTTTATAGCAAACATAGGGTCTGATGAGTTCGAGCTTATTATTGATAACCAGGTTCTCTGCCTATTCACCATGCCCGATCCCAGAACTAGTGTTCATAATCAAAGGAACTGGCTCTATAATCTGAATGAAACCCCAACTCCTGCTAGATCCACTGAATCCATACAAGACTATGAGATTTGTGATGACTACGAGCACTATGTTGACCATATCTCTCATGCTGAATCTGACCCTCAGACACCTTCCGGCTACTATGACATTGATCCTCCTCCTCAGCCTGTCCTGACCGAAGAGTCAGTCATGCCTGATCTCCGACATCATATGCCAGGAACAGATATTAAAACCGTCATTGAAGCCTTGATGTCAGAACAGGACGCCCTCAGGGAAGATTTCCATAGCTTGAGACTTGCAGTCCTAGAATACATGAGCAGCACGGCAAGTCAGTTACGTATGTTACGGCATCATGTTAACTCTTTTGCTCCTCCGGCCAGAGATCCGAAGATAGATGGAATTTAGTTATATTTCTTTCTAAGTTATTTAGTTTTAGGCTAGATTTTTTTTTTCATTAATGTTGTTTGAATTCATGTTTATTTCTATTTCATTTCATTATTTTCCTTCCCTGTAATACATTATGATCATTTTTATTGAAGCTGTTTAATTAATTTTATTATGCAATGGCTATTATGCTCTACTGTTGCTACTTATTATTATTATTATGCCAAGCAAGTAAGCGTGCACAATACATTAAAACTACAGACTAAAAATGATCATAAGCAAAATGAAACATTAAAATACGCTACCAAAGTAATTCTGTGAAGCGCCACTGAAGCCTTGCCAAAAAGGAGGTGTGACGAGCGTCACATACTCCATGACGAACGGCACGCAAAACGCCTGTTACGAACGTCACATCCTTGTGACGAGCGTAACACCCTTCAGACAAGTGAACGTTAAGGAGCCGTTAGAGACGAACGTTACACTTTAATTTTTACATTCCCCATTCATTTTTCATTTACCACACTTAATTACTTTTCAACCACTTTTTCTTTCTACCTTCCAATCCTTCTCCTATAAATACCTACCAAAACTTCCTTCATTCACCACAAAACAATTCTCTTATATCAAATACAATTCTTTTCCACTCCAAATCACTCCTTCAAAATTCATCACAATGGCGGGAAATCAGAATTTCGGAAATATCATCTTCCGATCCGGAGATGACAACTATCAGCAAGAGCAATTCGAGCGCTTCCAACAGCGAGGCGTCGCCTCCACCAGGTACCCCGTAAAGCCGATTTAACCTTCCTTTGCACCCATAACCAACCCACTTACCCTTCCCTAACCTTAGAATTCCTAAGTTCTTACGACTACACCACTCCCGCCGGTGAAGGTGAATTTCTAACCGGTACGGCAACCTTCCGTATGTTTAACACCGAGTACTCCCTAACCCATCGCCAATTGAGTGACATGCTACAATTTCCCACAGAAGGTCTGCTCCATGCCAGAATCCCTCCAACCTCAAACTGGAACACAGTTCTAGTTTTCGATCTTTTTAAGAAAATTTCTGGTATAAATACCTACAGCTGGGAAGAACTCCTTCTCTCCCACATCCATAACCCCACCATCCGTTATTTTCTCCGTATCCTGCAAAACACACTTTTTGGAAGACCAAACAACAGTAAGGTCAACTCGAAGGAGTTATTTTTCCTCCAGTGCGTTTTCGAACCGGATACTAAGGTAAACGCCGCCTCTTTCCTCTTTCATCATATCCGCACCTTATGTGCTAGAGGCCGGCAACCATTTATAATTGGTGGATTAATAACCTCCATAGCACTTGGCCTGAACCTAGGGGATAAACTCCAAACTTTAGAATCCCTACCTCCCCTGTCTATGGATATCAGCTATTGCCGCTCCAGCCGCCTGATTAAAAACAGAGTAGGCGGAGGCTATTATCTTATGGTAAACAACCAAGCAGTCCCGAGTGTTGTGCTACCCAATACCACCCTAACTGATGTCACAAACCCCGACCGCCACCTCTACGATCTTAGCGCTCCTGAAACCACCGAGCCTTCACAAACAAACCAGCAAACAGATGAGTTTGAAGAAATGGAACAAGGTGATCATCCGCCAACACAACAATCAGTCCCGCTCAACCCTTCCAGTAATGCAGCCGGCCCATCCTCCCAACGTCGTCGACGAAGACGACCTGCGACCAACGACGACATTATGGATGCTATCGACGGTATACAGGCACAGAATGCAGAGATGATGCAGATGATGCGTCAAATGCAACAGCAACAGGATGCTCGGAATGCCATAACCGACCAGCGGTTTACTGAGTTGTTCAGCAGGTTCGACAACTTAGACATACGTCAAAGATCACCAGGTCCAAGAACCAGAGGCGGAAGGCAGCCTTAGTTATATTCCCTTTTTCTTTTTCCTTTCCATCTTGTATTTCTTTCCCTTACAAACATTGGGGACAATGTTTAGTTTAAGTATGGGGGGGAAACCTTGTCCTTTCAACCTTTCCTCTTTCAAGTATGTCATTTTCCCTTTTCATCGTTATTTCCCTTTGTTGTTTTATTAATGTTTAAAAAAAAAAAAAAAAAAAAAAAAAAATTTATAACTTTAAGTTAAGTTCCTAAGTGTGAAAATTTTCTATTATCTATTCCCCTCAATTTTCTTGAGCCATAACAAAACAAATTCTAAACACACCCAATAAGTATAAAGGTTGCTTACTTTATAAAACTTGAGTGAGATCAAAACAAAATCATTACCATAACAACGCTCTGAGAACCTCAATATGTTAAGCAGGATAAGTACCTATTATACCGATTCCTTGAACTTTTAGTTCTATGGCAACCCCAAGTAGTTTATACAGAAGTCAACACCATCTTAATAGCAAACTACGTGGAGAGCCGATGAATATAAGTGAATGATCCCCAAAGTAACATAAAATAGACGAATATATCAAGAAATGCACTAATTAAATTAGGTGATCCTTACCAGATCATTTAATCTAAAGGTTGCAGATCATGCAAAAACAATATGAAAGATCCATTATGAGTTGGTTCAGTAGGAATCTGGTACTGAACTTGGTAGGGCGGACTACGGTTCGATCCCCCGCAATTTGCAATGGACTGAATAATGAAGTTATCCGACTTATGTACCAGAACTTCTAGCTAAAAGCGGATCATAATCACTAACCGGTTACTCCACTATGTGCGCGAAAAGATAAAGGGCTTAATGTGATTTCGCTAGAATGAAAACGGGTAAAATAAGACTAAAGGAACCAGGATAGCTATCATAGTGTACTTGGAACTGATTTGCATAAAGTAGGGTTATCTAAGTTGTAACGGTGGTTGTTGATGTCAAGATTAAACTCAAGTCCTCCTAAACAAAAATCCATTGGCAACCTAGTACGAATTGATGTGTGCTTTAAAATTTCATCTGGCTAAAACTTTTTAACAAGTTCTATACTGAATGTTGCTTGAGGACAAGCAAAGATTTAAGTATGGGGGAGTTTGATAACATGAAATTATATCACATTTTAAGACTTAATTTAATTAGATTATATTATCATTTACTTTAATTTATCCCATTTTATCAGATATTATGCAGTATTTCTTTTCTATTTACATCAGGTACCCATTTTGGAGCAAAAGTGAAAAAGGGAAGAAAAGGAGGTGTAAAAAGCAATAAAAAGGAAACAAATAACCAAGACCAAGCCCAGCCCAAAAGAAAGCGCACGTTGCCCCTATGACGGGCGTCACAAGGAGCGTGACGAGCGTCACACTAAAAGCACTCTTGTGACGGACGTCACACATGGTGTGACGAACGTCACACCAATCCTCTATATTTTTGGCGCAAGGAACTCAACTGACCACGTTGAAGCCTACTTCCACGCACGCTTAATCCTCGGAACGAGACCACGCACACGGAAACCCTTGAAAAATAGTTACACCAGCAGCTGTATAAATAGCAGCTAATTGGGAAGTTTCAAAGGGGGGAGTTTTTGCACGCTCAGTTTTGCGGAAGCTCTGCCAAATTTTCCTTTTACGCCTTCGCTTATTTATTTTTTCCTTTCCAGCACTTAGCATTGTTCATTTTATTTTATTTCTTTTGCAAGCTTTACTTTCTCTTTCCCCTTGCAATTTATCTTCCCCGTTTTTAGCTTTTAGATATTTTTCGCGTAATAGTTTCTACACCGGAAACTATTGTGCAACTTTATACCGGATTTAACCTTACGTTATATTCGAGTTTTATTTCCTTGATTTATTTTACTGCTTAATTGAAGAATCGAAGAACAAATCCTACCGGCTTGTGGTGGAGTGTTCAAGACCATTGTAATACGCATTCAGGTTCTTTAATTGTTATTTAATTTTTAATGTTTTATTCTATTGTTTATTCATATTGCCTGCCTGGAATGAGTCTGTTTATGCATGATATAAATTCTTATTTATTAACATGTCTGGCTAATTTGCCTAGGTATCGGTATGTAAAGTAAGCAGAATAAGGGGTCGAGATTGAGTCGGTCTATCTAAACTTAAAATCAAAATCAATCTTTTTATGGTCTCAACTTACAGGTTTAATAACAAGATTTTTTACCAAAGTAAAAGACATAAAGAAGTTAAAATCAATAGAGCGAGAGTTTGAGATTTTAACTGGACAGTGTAAGTTAGGCATTAATTCTAGATCAGGGCGAGAGCAAGTTTTAGAGTTAATTAAATTCTGACCTTTTCCAAAAAGTATTTTTAAAGATTGAATGTGAGGACGAGAGTTAAGCATTTGGATTTAATTATATAACCTAAGTCAACAGAGCGAGAGTTTGAGATAAGGGTGTTTAAAACGGTTAGTATTTTCTTAAAAGGAGTTTCTGCAACTTTATTGTTTTCAAAATATGGTTTTTGACTTAATTATAAGTGACAGCTACGTTAATATAAAATCATGGTTTATTCAACAGAGCGAGAGTTTGAGATAAAACCTTTAACCAATAAAGTTAACCGAAACGATTCATTTTAAAACCAAGAAACCGACAAAGACTTGATTCCCTAGTTTTGACGAATTACATACCGATATCCGTTTTATTAATATTTAATCTAGACATTAGTTTAGCTCTTAGTTTTTCCCCAAACAATCAAACATCTTCACCTTAGATTTACGTAGTAACTTTAGATAACGGTATATCGATTCATAAGTCCCTGTGGGATCGATATCTTTTAAAACTACGCGATAGAACTGTGCACTTGCAGTTTGTATCCCATTCTCGACTCACACAGTCGAGCGATCAATAATCCAAAAGATGTCATGGTTCATGGTAAAGAAAACAGAAAAGTTTCCATGAAGAGATGCATTGATTTTTGCCTCTGGATCGGTGGTAATCGATTACCTTAATATGGGTAATCGGTTACTTGCATTCAACGTTAAAAAGATTTGAAATTTTCTCAGAGTAATCGGTTACCCCAAAAAGGATAATCGATTAGTTGGTTCCAACATTCAAAATATTTGAAATTAACATAGAGTAATCGGTTATCATAAAGTGGATAATCGGTTACTTTGTCACAAATTTTAAATATAGTTAAAAGAGTGAAGTGTTATGATTTGTTTGATGCATAAAAATACTTTCAATTATTATGGCATGAATGAAACATGTTTTGAACACTTGTATAAATATCTAGAGATCAAGTGTTATACCTTATCCGTTTGAAAGTTGAATCTTCATGCGTTTCATTGAGACTTGATCATTGGTTGAAAACATCATTCATGTGCTTGAATCTTGATCAATCCTTTTTGTTAATCAATCTTAGCTTTGTAGCGAGGTTTGTCGTTATCAAAACATCTGAGAAGTTATGTCTTCACAATCTCCCCCTTTTTGATGATGACAACCCAAAAGAATGAAAGTTTGATCCAAGCGTGTTTCTCTAGCAAATGCTCCCTCTTAATTGATGCTGCCCCTTAATTTATGAATTAAGGAGTCTTTTGAAATCTGCATTTTGTTAGAGAGAAACAAAAAACAAGGAAATAACATAGTAACAATTTCTTCTCCCCCTTTGTCATTAACAAAAAAGGGTGAAATAGAGAAATAAGTATCAATCATGCAAACAATATATACTAAGCACCACATAACACTAGGCATGGAAACATAACCCATACCCGTGGGTACTCACCCGAACCCGCCCCGAAGTTGACGGGGAAAACCCGCTTTGACTGGGTTTGGGTTTTCCCCGATTATAAAATATGAGGATGGGTCGGGTAATGGGGACACTAGTACCCGCCCCGAACCCATCCCCGAAACCCCCCCCCCCCCCCCCCCCCCCCCCCGTTTATTTCATTATGTATATTATTGTTTATCTTTGATAATTTAGAATATTAAATATGTGTTTAATGTTTTGATATTTTAATTTAAATTTATTATTTAAAATATTTGAAATGTATGTATGAAATTTTTTTAGATTTTTTTTATTTTATTATTTGTAATGTAATTTTATTTTGGAAAAAATAAATATTTATATTAAAAAAATATATTTCACTAAATGAATAGTGACGGGGCGGGGATACCCGAACCCGTTTGGGACGGGTTTGGGTTTTGATTCTCCATCCCCGTTTGGGTTTGGGGAGGGGAATGGGGATTGTTTGGGGATATGTGTTTGGGTTTGGGGGAGGTAAAAACCGTCCCCGACCCTCCCCCTTGCCATGCCTACATAACACACAAGATAATGCAAACATATCATAAACCAACAGTTTTAGCATAGTCTTAAAATAAACTAAAAATACTAACTTAAAAATATAAGCTAGAAAATAAAAATATGACAAAACTTAATCACTTTCTGACATGTTGAATCCATCATCCTCTTCACCTTCTTCATCACTTTCCTCAGCACCTTCTTCACTTGGGACAGGTTAACGCTTCAAGGAAAGGAAGAGTTTCCGAAGAGATTTTATTCCACGTTGAGTGACCCTGTGATTATGGTGCATGGTGGTCTCAATAGAACACATCTTGTTATACAGCATAGCATTTATGATTTCACCTTCCGGAATTGTTGGAGTTGCGGAAGAAGCAGGCGAATCTTTGTACCGAAACACTCCATTTGGTCCAATACTAATCTCGGTGTTCTTCGTTGCGGTAATCTCGTTGATTTCACAATTTCTAACCGTCGTTGGAGTCTTTGGTTCTCTTTGAAGTGGAACACTGTGAAATTCCAGAATTCTTAAAACAATTCTCCCATAGGGAAGTCCGCCACTTACAGATAATTGATGCTTCATGTGTTGGTAAATGACATAAGCCCAATTAATCTTCATATTCAGTTTCAAGGCTCTAATAAGTTGTAGTTCAAGTTCACTAACTTGGGCATGGTTAGAATGTTTTGGAACCAACACATAGGCAAGAACACAATGTAGCATCCTATCACTCACAGATAGGAGGTTAGCAAACTTGGCTACCCTTGAGGATTTTGATCTTTGTCGGCTCATGAGGCTAGCCTGAGTGCCTCTAGAAATCGAAACAAAATACTCCAAACTGTTATAATTGCTCAATGCATCATTGTCAGGTTCAGTTCCTTGACGAAATGCTTCTCCTTCAGAAGGGATTTCCAGACATGTTCCCAATTGATTAAGATCCATATAGATTTCAACATTTTTGACCTTAACAATAAACACCAAATCTCCAAAATCATTGGTCCAAACTTTATAGAGGTATAGAAATCTCTTATCATATCAGGGTAATAATCACCAATATCGGAAACTAGCTTATCTACCCCTGAATTTCTCAGCAAAGTTTCAAAGTTAAAGATATGAGAAGGAAAGGCTTGGAAGTTAACATATTTTACCGGCATTAGAGTTCGAATCCGGACAGCATAGCTCAACCTTCTGGATTTCACAGTGCCAGCATGTTGTTCTTTTGCATGTTGAGAAGCCTCTTCATCCAATTTCTTCTTTCCCTTGTCTTGGAGGTGCCATGGAAGCTTTGAGATTTAGGGTTTTGGAAAGGTTTTTTTGGATTCTAGCTGGAGAGAGAATATTTTGAGTTGATGGAGAGTGATAGTGAGAGTGATAATGAGAGTGGGGTTTTAATATAACTTTGAATGGAATTAATGGAGGATAAGGAAGATTGAGGGTTTTGGAAGAGTGAGATGAATGTGAAGGTTGAAGAGAGAGTACCGATGCTGAAGTGATTAACTTTAAGTAAAAAGACAAGAAATAAGCACTTAACACAAATAATGCAACAACTCGCGCGTATTTAAAAAATTAAAAAATTCTGGAAGGAACAGTGGTAATCGATTATTCTAAACAGGGTAATCGATTACACAGAATGAAAACGCGTGAGAAAAGCAAAAATGTGCAGGGTAATCGATTACTCTAATGGGGGTAATCGGTTACATAGTTTCAAAATTTGTGAGTAAGGTAAAAACATACAGGGTAATCGATTATCCAATAAGGAGTAATCAGTTACACAGAATGAAAATTTGTAAAGAGGGCAAAAATATGAAGGGTAATCGATTATCCAATAAGGAGTAATCGGTTACACAGAATGAAAATTTGTAAAGAGGAGGGAAAAAAATATGAAGGGTAATCGATTATCCAATAAGGAGTAATCGGTTACACAAAATGAAAAATTGTAAAGAGGGCAAAAATATGAAGGGTAATCGATTACCCAATAAGGAGTAATCGGTTACACATATGCAAAAAGTTCATATACAAATTTTTTAAAGAGAAATTTCATAAAATAAGAAAGATTAAGAACTTGTGCACCTTGGCCTCATAATAATGTATAGTGAATAATTGTGAAATAGTTATATGTCACCTTCATCCAAAATGCCAAGTTCTCTTCGAATCTTATAAAATGGTTCTCTTGCGAGTGGTTTTGTCAAGATGTTCGTCAGTTGATTATGAGTATCGACAAGGGTAACTTCGACATCGCCTTTAATCAAATGAAACATCGCCTTTAAAATAAATGTTGCATTTAGTTTCTTTGTAGTGAATTTTTCTTGCATCGAATAATATTTATTTTATATTTGAACTTTAGTCGAAATGGTTCACCTTAGGAATACATCACTTTCCGAAAATAACGTCCCAGATGTTGAACAACATGTCCCATCAACGGTTGGAACGACAGAGAACACAAATTCCATAGTGGTTGCATTGTCTATGGCAACAAGCATTCCAACTAATCCCAGGCCCATGCACACTGCTATAAGAGATCCAAGGCCTTCTTAGATGTCAGGTTTTGCGATTTCACTGGTTTTTAGGGATTTCCGTAGTGATATACCAACTCCGATGATGGAAGGATTACACACTAACACATCAACGTATGCAGATAATAATGCAATAATATCGTCTCCTTTAAATCCATATGTTGCATCAGGGTCTGCCATTAGCAACCCTGGTCAAGTGACACAACATGGAGGGACTGAGTTTGCCCTCCTAAACACGTCTTCCCTAACAACGAATTCCATGTTGTCCATAAGACAACAAATAGATTAAAGTAACCAGAGATGGTTAATATGCTTACTCAGCAAATTGGTACAATGTTCAACCCCCTAATTAAGAACACTAACCAAAGCGTACCATCCAGACAAATAGGGATACATGATAATGGGGTTGCCCCATAAATAAAGGGAAACAACACCAACAGGAACTTCGATCTGCCGTACCTCCTATGCTTTGGGGAGGAGAATAACGTATATGTCAAGTTAACCCAGGGATAGTTGTGGTGGGTAGGAATCAAGATGCTGAGGAGGTAGTCCAAAATGTTTGACAAGATAACCTAAGGGGAAAAATAATCTAGTCCACATAGTCGAAAACATCCTTGCCCATAATGGCCTTAATGTAGGACTACATAGGCCAAACTTCGTGTCTCTTTGGTCTGATTATGTGCTGCAAGCAGAACTTCTTAGGGGATGGAATGTCCCTAAATTCACTAAGTTTGCAGGAGACACAAGTGAGTTGACTGTCGCTGGATACCAAACTGAAGCAGGTGATATAGCGAATAATGAGAATTTGAAAATGATATTTTTCCCAAATTCTCTAATGAAAAACGCCTTTACACGGTTCACGAAACTTCCCTATCATTTCGTACATAATTAGAACCAATTGGAGTGAGTGTTTCACGAACAATTTATATTCGGCAGTCAAAGATTAGTCTTAAGAATTGGCTAGTGTAAGGCGTGAAATTCTAGTTAACAGACTTTCGATGTCACAAGGGTTGTTATGACATCCATTCTGCGCAGACAAGAATTATGCAGAACTTAAAATGTAAGTGCAGTAAGTAACACAAGTAATTGTTTACCCAGTCGGTCCAACATGACCTACGTATGGGGGCTTACCAAGCCAGGAGGAAATCCACTATTAGTAGTATTAATTCAGACCTTAAACCAACTGTTAACCCTA